>NW_028292594.1:182500-482500 GCF_029948245.1 Actinia tenebrosa | reverse complement strand
CTGTTAATGCTAAGAAACCAAGGAAATAAGTTGACAAGTGGCCAAAAAGTCGCTACGAAAAATTTTTTTTAAGAGTACATTTTGATATTTTTACCTTTACGAGAGTCGCTATGGCAAACAAAGCTAGGATAACTTACGATCAGGTCAAACGTCGAACTTCACATGAGCCAAACTAAATTGAAACAATGGATAACAAGGAGGTCTTCTTGGATGTTATTAAGTAAAATGTGAAGTTCGACGTTTGACCTCGGAGTCAAAGCAGGAGACAGTACCGTTGCCTAATTAGCAATATATCAGTAATTTCTTCAGTACTTAAACGATATGATAATAAATTTTTAAAGCAAAACTTACCAAGATGTTTTAGTCCAGTGATTTCTTGAAAATGTTTTGGTCAAAAATGGTTTTTCACTTTACCAATTATACGGGTTTATTTAGTAGTAAAAAAAGTCATGGAGACCTTTCGATTTCTTCCTAACCCTAACCCTAACGCTAACCCTAACGCTAACCCTAACCCTAACCCTAACCCTAACCTATAATAACTTCATAATTGTATATGAACTCAGTCATTGAACATTAGAAGTTTGGTTTCGCCTATTATGCATTCTGAAAAAAGGAGGGATATAGTGTATTACAAGTGTGCACGGTAAGTGGTAGACAAAGAGAGAGAGAAGGAGATTAAAAGACGTTGGGCCTCGGAAGCAATATGTGTGTGCTCTTACAAGGTTTAAGAATACTGGAGACCTTTGCGAAATTGGCGAAATTGTCTAAAACATTGATTTTTATTTAAAAAATTTTCTTTCCCCAAAATGCTCAAAATATTCTGCAATATGGAGTATTTGTGTGTGTTTTTTAATGGGAGGCACAGGTGACATAATGGTGAAAAGGCTCGCCTCTTACCAATGCGAACCGGGCTAGGCATCGTATGTGAGCAGATTTGCTTGTTCCCCAGTTTCCGTAGCCTCCTTTGCAGCCGTTCTTAGGGTCGTCACGCAACGTTGCGTGACGACCCTAAGAACGGCTGCAAAGGAGGCAACAGTTTCCGCAAAAAAAACCTTCAAAATTTCAATTGAAATTAAGTGGCTGAAGAACCATTCAATCCTTTTTTTTTACTTTCTTTAGTACGCTGACCTTTTGCGACACTTATTTTTCGCGTCACGTTAATAAAAATAAATCAAAAACGAAAAACAAAAAGTTACTACGGTTTTCGAAATCACAAAAAATCAAAAAACTTGACGACAAAAACGAAAATTTTAAAGCAAAAACGAAAAACATAAAAACAAAAGCGGAAAAAACAAAAAAAAAAACAAAACGTGAGCTAGGAATGACCTACTTTGCAAACAGAAAAAGAAAAAAAAATGGAACTCTTTCTTCTTGTTAGCTATAAATAACAAGAATCATGAAATGTGATACAGTAAGGTCATTAGTTCAACTAACAGTTTCTTCTAAAAGATCTTTGCATCTATATAATTATTGCTAGTCCGATTACATCTACATTGCCCGCTGGCAGCTTGCAGGAGACATTTCTGCTCTTAATACTTGTAAATCTAGTGTGCGTTGTCCTCCCGTCGCTGCTCTTCGTGTAAGATCTTCAGTCATGAAGCAAGACATTAGTTCATTGTTGTCTGGAACTAGTTTGTTGATATCCTTGTTGTGTTTGGCTGGTGTTCTGCACGTGGAGTTTAGACTCTACGCACACGAACACTTCCAAAAAACAGCTCCTGATATCAAAGACTCCAAAGCAATGGAATCATCTACAGCTGAGGCGAATCAGGGAAAAGTTAAGATGAACAAACAGCAAGGACTGTTGGATCGTAATCAATTAGTTTTGGCCGGTAGTTCAGAGTATTTTCATCGTAGTCTAAAGAACGACAAAAAACAAGGTAAAATATTGGTAACAGTTACTCGTTAAACACTATTAATATGAAGTATGTCCGTAAAGCGAGTGTCCAACTGGACAGTTTGTCACCCACAAACATACTTGACTGTGTGCGATATTAGTTTCGAAGTCCAAAATAGCTAAAAATGTACAGTTTTTTTTCCAGCTGGATACAATTTCCTTCACTATCATACAGCCAGACACTAGTGATGCATTGTTTCACTAAACATTTGACCTCCATGGGAATTCCATTGTGAATTTAGAAATAAAACGTTCGTATTAGTTACCAAAACGGATTTATACTAATACATGCTAATACCATGTTTATTTTTTATCGGGGGAGGGGATGGGGGGGGGGGGGGGGGGGGGCAGGATTCACTTGATAGCCCCCCAAATAATCTGAGACCTTTCTCCGAAGTTTGTTGCATGATAAAATGATTCCTCAATTGTTTGCCAAATTTTGTTTTTGTTGACTCTTCGACCCGAATTCCTATGTGAGCCCCCTGAGACTGATTGAATGACCCTTCCACCTCCCCCCCAAAAACATACCCCTTCTCCCGGTAAAATACTTCTGGTTATTTTTGTTTTAGAGCCTCTTCTTAGGATACGCCGCAGCAGCCCTAACACCACCTTAACCTCTGCTATCAGACGGCAAATCAGAAAGGAATTGAAAAATATCGTGAAAGACAAGATCTGCACGAGAGACCAGAGGATGTGCCTACGAGGACCCAAAGGAGATCCAGGACCTCAAGGGCCAAAAGGTGACCAGGGTCCTGAAGCTCCAAATAGAGATAAGGAACCTCAAGGGCCGTCTGAGTCCGTTGATTCCCATAAACACAGGGTATCCAATACAAAATCAGAATCAGTCCCTTCTATAACAAAACCACCAAAAGCTCTTGTTGTCAATCAGAGTAGCATGGCAATGTTTAATTGTCTTATTAATGGGAATCCCAGCCCAAAAGTCACGTGGTCGAGGCTTAATGCATCGCTTCCAGTTGGTCGTCACGTGGCTCATTCCAATGGAAGTCTGTCAATCAAAAATGTGATATCAAAGGACAGTGGAAACTATATTTGTACAGCAACGAATGCTCACGGTATGGTGCAGGCACAGACAAGTTTGACAGTGCAAGGTCAGTACGAGTTCCAGAATATTCTGAAAACAAAGACCACTTTCACGTGTACTATCACGGTTTGCTCAACATTTTAAGCTATCAGAATCAAGAAAATTTACAAAACTCAGCTATCCCTTTTCCTTTTGAAATAATGAATTTCCAGGCTCCTAAAAAAACGCTGTTCTTGATAACAGTGACAACTATAATGAAAGAGTTTTATATTTTTAATCCTCAACCCCCTCTCCCCATAGGCGATAAATAATGACCTGTCCCTAAGAAAACGTAAAGAAAATGTAAAGTATTTCAATCAATCTTAGTTGAAGCTCATCAGTTTACTATTCTGCTATATTTTAGTGCCACCTCGTCTGATCCAAAGACCCAAACCCCTTAGCATCAAAGAAGGACAAGATTTGCACCTCGCATGTGCTTCATCTGGTGTCCCATCACCCAAGATATCATGGTCTAGATCCACAGGAACCCTGCCAGAACGAACAATTACGTCATATACAGGGAGCTTGAGAATAATTGACGTAGGAATCAATGATGATGGTACCTATGTGTGTACAGCTGAGAACCTCCTGGGACGTGTAACTGCACATGCGCGGGTAACAGTTATCCCTTCTCTAGTTTTCTTAATCAAACCACCACCAACGTCAACGTATGTTTTAGGTAGACGTCTAGTACTTCACTGTCAAGCCTCCATGTCTGCAACTATAGTATGGGAGAAGGATGATAAACCTGTGCACATTGTGAAAGGCCAAGCGTCAGTTAACTCTAATGGCACACTAGTCATTACTAAATGTACGACCCAAGATGCAGGACAGTACGTTTGCGTTGCTAAGATTAAACAACGGAAGATAAAGACAGGAGTTGAAGTAAAGATAAGAATACCACGATCCCCAGATGACCTCAAAAAAATAGCACCAAAGAGCTGCAGTGAGTTGAAAGAGGTATTACCCCACACACCCTCTGGGAATTACGTCATCGACCCTGATGGTCAATCAGGACAGCCTGCATTTAGTGTGTTTTGCAACATGAATGATAGAGGACGTGTGGGTGTGACTTCCTTTAGTCATGATAGCGAGGGCAAGATACCAGTCCTTGGAGTACCCATGATGCCTGGTTCTTACCGTCAGACTGTCAGTTATGGATCAACCATGGCTCAAATAACAGCACTAACCAACATCTCGTCAAACTGTGAACAATACATTGAATTCGAGTGCACAGGAGACGTGATGTTTATTACCGCTGGGTTCGCCTGGTGGGTATCACGTGACAATGTGCGACAAGATTATTGGGGAGGGGCTACACCCGGAAGTAAGAAGTGTGCTTGTGGTATGACTAACTCCTGTCAGGGGGAGCCAGGGGGGTGTAACTGTAATAACAAGCTGCTTGGAACCCGCAGTGACAGTGGTCTGTTGACTGACAAATCCACGCTGCCCGTCACTCAGTTAAGGTTTGGAGATACTGATGATTATAATGAACGCGGTTATTATAGACTTGGGGACCTGAAGTGCTATGGACAGATCTGATCACATACAGTTTGAAAGTATATCTTACAAGCATGAGTAATAGAGCTTCAAAACTCACGGTGACGTATTTCCAGGTCCAATTGTTCGTAACAATTTCTTAAACATTTAGTCTCTACCTTTGGCGTTAGTAAACTGTGGATTGACGGATCTTGGTATGGTGGAACCTGCAGAACAACCTCGAAAAAATATATTTAATGCACATTTATGCAAAAAGACATTTCTATCGATTTAACATAATGCTGATTTTTTTACAATATTTACGACAATGCACTTTTTAAAAATCATAAATAGCCTGTACTCTATAGCTTGTATATTAACGTCACTTAAAGTCTGCATGATCATGAGTTAGAAATATAGTCCCCTCTCAGCTTTTGATTTGATAAGTAAGATGGCCGCGTAATAAATGAGGAGGTGAATTGGACGTGAGCTCTTTCTTTTGTTGTTATTCTTTTATTTCATTTTAGCCTGAAGAAATTAAAAGAAAGAAAATTTGATGGCTTGTAGCTTTGTTCCCGTCGTCGTTTCTTTGTATAGTAAAAACGCAGCTATTTTGCTTGACGCTCATTTCTAGTTCTTCTTATTCCAATGAAGTTAGTTAGAGCTATGCAGCAGGTCAAACAATTAAGAAACGACTTACTGCGCGTTAGACGAGTTGTTGCAAAAAAGAAACGATTTGTTGCATGTTAGATGAGTTGTTGCATATTATATAAACTATAGTTATTTACAAAGATTTCTACAACTGAGAAATTTCGTATTTCAACACAAGTAAAAATACGATAATTTTCACATGTAAAATTATAACCAAACAGTTTTCAGTATTCTGTGACGTCATTGCTCTCACAGGCGCGGGGAAATCACAACGGTCGGCAGCTTTGTCTCGTATGTGGTTGCAAAGATTGCTCACTGGATCGATAATTTTGTTAAAATTATCGAAAATTAAGCTCAAAAACATGGCTGAAAGGTTTGTCACATTTGATTTACAAGACGTCATAGATTTTATCGAGGAGGAAAATGCAAACACCAAAAAAAGACAAAGAACGACCTGTCGCTCATTCAGTTATTTCTCACAACTGAGAAGGAGACTCGACCGTTTGAAGAGATTTCCCCACAAGAACTCGACTCGTATTTGTCCAGTTTTTTGCTATTAATCAGAAAGAAAAACGGTGAGGAATATGAACCAACAACCCTACGAGGGTGAACAGTCTAGAGTTGAACTTGATTTGGGTTTGTTTATTAGAGACTGTATTTATAAATTCTCGGTTTATGTCGAATTGAACTTTGTATTTGGGATGTTTTCTACAATAAAATTTGATTGTTTTGAAAAAATACAGTGCTATGGTTTATATAATAAACAGAAAAATACATGGCCGCTTGGAGATATGGAAGTTATCTTCTTGTGTTCAAATTTAATATCTCAATAGTTCGCTGCGCTCACTCGTGAAATATCGAAATTGAACACTCGAAGAACACTCTATTTATTATATAATTACCAATGAAATATCTATTTTTCTCTATTTCGAAAAATTGATATCTTCACACGTGAAAATAACACCATTGCGATGGCTATTCAAAAATACACGGAAAGAATTGCCTGAAAAAGCCAAAACATACTTCATTGATAATTATATAAAAACAGAATATTACATGGGCGCTTGGAGATACGCAATTTATCTTCTCGTGTTGAAAATCTCTCACTCGTTCGCTGCGCTCACTCGTAAGAGATCTTTTCAACACTCGAAGATAAATTTCGTATCTCCGCGCGCCCATGTAATATCCTCTATTTATCACTAATTATCTATAAAATACCTATATTTCTCCTTTTCGAAAAACTGATAATTTCACATGTGAAAATATCGTTACCATGTGTGTCTAAGCTATTAGTTTATAAATAAAAACTTTTTATAATAATAAAAAGCTTATTAAGCTAATTTTATGGATAATTATAAAATAAACAGAATATTACATGGGCGCTTTGAGATACGAAATTTATCTTCTCGTGTCGAAAATCTCTCACTCGTTCGAGTTGTTGCGCAAAAGAAACGATTTGTTGCATGTTACAAAGTTGTTGCAAATAATAAATGATTTGTTGCATGTTAGACGAATTGTTGCAAAAAAGAAACGATTTGTTGCATGTTCACTCCAAAGTCGCTGAAATTGCTTATTTGGAGTTCGCAGCTTATGTAAAGGCTGAGAAATTAAAGATTTTCTTCGAAGACTTCGCGCTTATTCAGCGAACAGCGAAAGGCTCTTACAAGGGAATGTATGGGAAGACAACAATGACCTTGACAATCTCTTTCGCAACTTGTTTATCCTCTTCCATCATGCACGTTAGCACACACACCTATCTACATAGTCTTGTAGCCAGAGCTCCAAAGTCGCTGAAATTGCTGATTTGGAGTTCGCAGCTTATGTACAGGCTGAGAAATTAAAGATTTTCTTCGAAGACTTCGCGCTTATTCAGCGAAAGGCTCTTACAAGGGAATGTATGGGAAGACAACAATAACCTTGACAATCTCTTTCGCAACTTGTTTATCCTCTTCCATCATGCACGTTAGCACACACACCTATCTACATAGTCTTGTAGCCAGAGAGACGAGTTGTTGCAAAAAAGAAACGAGTTGTTGTATGTTACACAGTTGTTGCAAATAAGAAACGATTTGTTGCATGTTAGACGAGTTGTTGCAAATAAGAAACGATTTGTTGCGTGTTGTGAGTACTTATTTATTTATAAATATTGCGGCAAGCGCGGGGACTGAGAAATACTGTCCCCTTTGAATAGACATGCAGTAGTCGCAGTACCATATAACTGAACATAAAATATAGCCATATGTAGAGAGAAAATACCGAGAATTGAAGTCAAGTGGAGTAAAGAAAGAAAGAAAATCTTATCTGAATACGATAACATCCGAACCCAGAACAAAAAAAACAAAACAAAAAAAAAACAAAACAAAAAAAACAAAAAACAAAACAAAACAAACAAACAAACAAACAAAAACAAAAAAACAACAACAACAAACAAACGAACAAACAAAATACCATTCCACTGGAGACATACAATGAGCTGAGGCGTGGTATGGACTTCCGACCTGACGGCAATTATAGCTTTCAGTTCTTGGGTGTACGAATAAGGCAAAAAAAGAGGGGAAATGTTTTAGCCCAAAAGCATCAGGGGAGAGACTAGCCAGCCCCCCACACCATATCAACAGCTAATCCTTTACATCCTGCCGCACACGAATTCGGTTGATTTGGTGCATTGTTTTGATATTGACATTGATATGCTGATTCACCTGGAAACGAGGTGTAAAAACATGGGCTTCAATGATGACACTGAGTCAAGTCCGGTTGAGCGAAGTTTATAGTACCTGGATGGGTGACCTGAAACTAATAGCTACTTATTTCGTAACTTTGCGATTCGTTTAGTGAATCGTCGAATTAAAAATTACCGGGCATTTAATCCCTGCCCAGCTGCGTGCGTATGATCGTGAACGAATTTTAGTACGACGGAGAGTTTTAGATCGAATAGATTCCGTTTTAATTGAAAAATTGTAGAAAATACTCCAGGGTCGAGTTCTGTTTGCTCCCACGCGTCCGTTTAGTGTTTTTTTTTTTTAAATCCGCTCTTCTCTACCTAAATAACGGCCTCAAATCGCGCTGAAACTTAGCCAGAAGACTGAACAAAAGTAAAAGCAACAACTGCAGCAAGTTTTGAGGCCAATTGTTGAGTGAAACATTTTATTTTCGTAACTTTATCATAACTTCCATACATTCCCTTATAAACCATACACAGGAACCTTGTTTTGGCCGCCTGTGACTGGACCTTAATAAAAGAAAAGAACACATTTGTGCACAATCGAGGCTTAGACTGAGCAAAGACGAATAAAAGGGAAGGCAGTCCCAATGGACAATCTACAAACGCTGTGCTTACTGTTTTTTTCTCTGCGTATGAGGTGTAGGCACTGTCAAGTTTACTGCTAGCGTTAAAATTAAATTTTCTAATGAGGCAGTCCTTTTACTACACATCCCTCCAACAGACTTGGTTTAGGTTAATTCGATGAAATATTCTATGTATTTTTCACTTTTTGTCACAGCAGGGACTAATCTCGTCCTTTGAGGCTCTGGGTACGATATTGGCCTTAATTAGATTTATTTCAGCCAATCAGACGAGAGAATTTTTCGTCATACCTTAGTGAACTGGCCTCGAGACGTCACTGGGAACGTTTATGTTGCTAACCAAATACATTCTGTACAGTTTTGGTATTTACTAAATATCTGAGTAAACATTTGACGAGAAAAGCGAACACTCACCAAGGAAAATGTAATATATTGTGTAGAGTTCTCATTCTAGCACGTAAAGTGGTTCAAGAAACAGCTTGAAGTGTGATCAGTCTAATCGTTCTTCTTGTTCCATAATATAAAGATGGCTCGTTCTACTCGTGTACAGCCATTCCAGACTCCAAGACAGCAGCGATCAACTCCGAAACCTTCTTACCCCAGTAAATCTACTTGTTGTGTGAAGTTCACCATGTTCTTCATGAACGTGTTGTTCTGGTTTATAAGCTGCTTGATCATCGCTGTCGCTATATACGCCATTATAAACAAGCAAGAACTCTACGGAAAAATCACTAAACTGAGTACCGACCCTGCCGTTATGCTCGCCATTGCCGGAGTACTGATGTTTTTGATCTCGTTTGCTGGATGTCTGGGCGCGTTGAGAGAGAACATATGCTTTCTACGCTTCTACTCAGCAATGTTGGGATTGATGTTACTGTTAGAGATAATTGCCGCCGTTCTGGGCTATGTTTATGCCACTAAAGTAAGAACCCAAGTTGAAAATGCTGTACATCATGCAATACAAAGGTACCGGGATGATCCTGATTTACAGAACATCATCGACCTTCTCCAACAAGAGCTGAAATGTTGTGGCACTACGACGTATCGAGATTGGGAACAGAATATATACTTCAACTGTTCCTCTCCTTCTGTAGAAAGATGTGGCGTGCCATTCTCTTGCTGCATTGAAGATCAAATAAACTCTCAGTGTGGCTTTGGTGTGATAAAACAATCCAATGCTGAAGCCAGCAAGGTTGTATATACATCGGGTTGTGTTGTTGAAGCGGAGAAGTGGTTGAAGAGTAACCTTATTATGATGGCTTCCATAGCAGCCGCGTTACCTATGCTACAGATTTTCGGGTTTTGTTTTTCGCGGAAGCTGGTGGGAGACATCAAAGAGGCGAAAGAGGCGTTGGGTAACTAAGACTATAGCTTGTATGTGGGATCAAAGTAGCTCAACCTATTTATTATACCTATTTTCATTTTAACCCCCACTCAACACCTCCTTTCCCCCCCTTCCCTCCTGCCCAACACTGCAGGTTATCAGAAGATTGGAATTTGTATTTGTTACAATAATAGAACTTTGTAGCAATTAGAACATGTAAGGGATAAAAATATAGGGACACAGGACAGAAGACCAGACGCATTGCCTGGCATAGCAATAGGGTGTCCCCATCAAAACAAAAACAATAAGAGTCCGTACTATAGGAGTGACCTTATTATGACAGTGCTTCTTAATCACATGCACGAAAAATACAATTTGCTATTGCAATGAAGCAGGTTTTGGTGGACGTCAATTATGGCATTTCCATGACAACCCAAGGGCATATGGCTTTGAAAAGTTTGTGCTTTTAGCACAAATCTGTAATTATGAAACATATCTGTTTGGCCTCCACCAAAACCTACTTCAAATTGTACAATTTCGCACGTGAGAAGGGCTAAAGCAGTTATGTAGCAGGCGTTGGTTATAGATTATGCTTGTATCATTGCTGTTGCATGCTGAGTGATGACTTTAAAAGATTTTACCTTGCATTTGAAAAGGAACTAGGTAGTTAAATGATGCATGAAGGAGCAATGCCTATCATAAATATTCAGATCTAAGTAAATTTAACCTCTAGTATAGATTAGGTATCTAAAAATATATATTATGCAATGTGAATTCTACAAGAAAACTCACAGTAAATATAATTTCTTAGTTGTGTTATTTATCTATTACACAAGTTACTTTGCTAACTCAAAAGGTGTTGTACAGCCACTCTTAATCTCCCCACTCAGTGGGGAAAAAACAAATTAAAAGTAACACTGTCTCAATGTTTTCTCCAGTGGAGGCAAGAAGTGGCTGTGGGGAGGATTACAGGAGCACTGTATACTGGCTAGATATATTCAGTCAAAACGTCCAAGTGATTTTACTTGGCTAATATGAAATATAGTTGCATAATTAGTGAGCAATAGTCAAAGTAAAAGAAAAGAAAAGAATGGAATTAGTGTACTGTGCCTACGTACTTCATCTATAGACCCCTTGTAGCACTTAGAAAATGCAGCTCAATCTGGGGGACAAAATAATAGGCTGCAATTCTCAGGATTGGAATTTTTCATTTTGTCCCCCAGCAGATTAAGCTGCTTTGACATCACATGCAAGGGGTCTATAAATAATTATTATACTTTATATTTTTTTAAGGACCAGTTAAAATCACTCATATTTTTATATAAACTAGTGAAAATAGAGGCTTATTCAAGGCTCAGTGTTTTATTTTATTATGATATTTGATGCATGTAGAGGGGATTTGATGCATGTAAAGGGGATAGAGCCGACTCAGGGTGTTTGTATAAATAAAAAAAGTTATGGGCAATGCTGCTTCTTGGTTTGAAATTTTGATATTTAGTTTGCATCTCAAGTCAGAATTGTTTCAATTAGATTTTGGGCTCATGTGAAGTGCGACGTTTGACCTACGCCTAGCAGTTATTGGAATGAGTATATCCCTCAATGTAAAAGAGGGCAGAAGATCTTTCTTTGGTAATAGGGATACCCTCTTCTTCCACAGCTGGACCAACTTTTGTCACCAACTAATTTATCCTGCAAATAAAAGGAAAATAGCACAAATTGCCTGCTTGGGGGTTTTCCAGATAACTGTCCTCCCTCCAAAAAAATCAACTTCTAAATTTCAAATGGAATCCAGTGGATAAGGAGCCACTCTGGAAATGCCACTGCTAATTCCTGCTAATTCCTATATTTATTTCATTCTTTAAGTAAAAACAAGACTGGAGCAAGTTCAGGCAAGCTTCCCTGGATTCAGTTTTATTTTTACAATTTGTACCAGTCTCTGCTACTCAGATGGTCTTTAAAGACTTTATTTTTATTTAAACAGGGTGGGCCCATTCAGCTACCTGGCTGATATCCAGAGGGGCCCTTTGCCCTGCCCACAGCCCTCTCAGCATGCAGACAGATGTCATGCAGGCACTAAATTCCAGGATACAAACTACAAAATATTGTGTACCATCATTTCAAAAAATGCCTTTTTATTATACCAATTCTACATCATTGAATACCATAAATGCTATAAAACATTACCTTAAATAAATGTTCCTGGGCTGTAAAATGTTTTTAAGCTAGAATATTCTACATCCTTTCTTGTCAGTAGGCTTAGGTACCTTACTGATTTTTGCTGAGTGATTCCAAGGGCGGATCCAGCCAAAATTTTAGGGGGGGGGGGGGGGGGGGGGGGGGGGAGTAATGGAGTTTCTTCCATCGACACAACGGAACACAATGTAAAAAAGCATCGTTTTTTCTGCTGAAGGGGGGGCTTCAGCCCCCCTTGGATCTGCCCTTGGATTAAAATGATTATTCTAATTATAATGTTCCAATATTTATGCTAATTTATTGATTGAGTTACTTTATACCTTGCATGACACAAACAATGCACTAGTGAACCTCACACGAAGAACCCCTTACAGGGAGTGATGTTTGTAAAATATGCATGCTTTTTGTTTATTTGTTTTCATGCACTATTAGATTGTTGACTATGTATATTTATTACATAGATATCGATGAAATACCAGGTTTTCTCTAGTGTTGAAAACTTGATATCTTTCACCAGTGGAAGATACCATGTCTTTCACACGTGAAGATATCGCTGTTGACATAGTAACATATTTAATAACAAAAGTTTCATCGATATCTATATAATAAACAGAACATTACATGGCTCCTTGGAGATACGAATTTTATTGCTGCGCTCACTCGTGAGATATCAATTGAACACTTGAAGATAAAATTTGTATCTCCGCGTGCCCATGTAATATCCTCTATATGTTTTCATTGTTACAGCAATAATTTACAACAAACTCAAGTAATGTATGGGAACTGCGAGAAGTTAATGGAGATGAATATTTGATTGACAGTCTAATGCCTGATAACCAGTCAATGAAAGTTTGTCTCAATCAGACGTATACCCATTTCCATAATTACGCCAGCCAGACAACTAGCTATAATTAGAGATGTCTCTGCGATTTTGGCTTCTGCCAATCAAACTCAAGGGTCTGAATAGTAATTTTTTGATAGAGCCCAAAACCCAGAGATGTCTATAGGGCTGAGTTGGTCACATAATTATGAAAATGGGTGTAACTAATTATTTACTACACCTGTAGATGAATCAACCAAACCACCTACCTACAGACTACCTTACAATGCTCCTAACTAATAACTGTCTTTCTTTTCAATTTATTATACTCTAACAACAATCTATAATTGAAAGAGAATAATAATACTAAATGCCGATAGAGATTAAAGTTAGGACAGCTCTACTTTGAGTCATTATTGTCACTCTGTGATATATCAACTGGGCACATGGAGTTAAAATGTGCCTGCTAAAATAGGATTAAAATGATCTTCTCTAACAGTTATTTTATTCAACTGTGACTGACTTGGCCAGATTTCGTGGACAATCAACCTAGAGAAAAGTAGAAAGTTTAATCAATTAATTATATTTTTATAAGAAGCTATTTATTCAAGGATATCCAAGCAGCAGTTAACAGAATTTTCCCAGATTTGCTTGTCATGAGTGACCACAAAACAAGGGCTTCAAGCCGAGGAGCCAATTTTTAGAAGTCATTCATGACCAGCAAATTTGGGATAGGCCTATAGAAACAAATCAATTTGAAAAGATGAGAACATGTTGTTTTCTTGGTAGCAACCAATCCCCTTGAAATGCTACATGTACGGCACCATTTTTGTGGGTCAATATTGGGAAGGATGGGTGGCATAGCAGTGAGACTGCTTTCCTCTAACTGATGCAACATAGGTTTAAGTTTGGCAGGGTTTAATTTTGGTGGCGCATGTGATTAGAGTTGTTAATTAGTTGCTTCTCTCCTGTGTCCCTTCCTGCCTCCAGAAAAATCAATTCAATCCTAAATTTATTCCAATTTGATCATGGATGACGGCCACAGTTTTGTCTATGAAGTGCTACCATCAAGGAGTTTTTTTTATTCCATATAGTTTCAAGATCACAGTTGCTGATTCTATAGTGTGATAACCTAACATTACATGGTGATAGCTTACATCGTATCCTTTCATTACAGCAAGATGGAATGACAAGAGCTGTAAAGGAATGACTGTCAGCAGTCCCTGAAGACAGTCAACAATCTTGGGAACCTCTAGTACACGGCTTGCATGACACTGGACATCCTTGTCACCCGGGTTACAAATCACGATAGGACGGCCCTATAACACCATCAACGTAAAATTAGTACATAAAACAAACTTTAAAAAAATTGTACTAAATTAATAGACCTTTCCTGAATTCGCATGACTGATCACTAAACAATGGTTTCAAGTGGAGGTAGGACTTGATGAATAAAAGAAGCAAGTTAAGTCTTGACTTCAAACCATTGTTTCATGTTCATTAAGTGAATTCTGGAAAGGGATATTGGCATTACAGACACCATCTGATTATTAGTTGATTATATTTCAAATGTTTGATGGACTTTTATAACATGGCACAATATTTATTTCCTATTAAGTGAATTTATTTTGTTTAGCCCCGAAAATCCTCATCCTGAAGCCCTTGAATGTGAGGTAATGCAGGAAAAATCTATTGTTCCAATCAACAAGATAAAGGTCCATTTTTAAAGTGCTACTACGACGAAAATCGCTCAAACTTGGATTCAGCTGAAACTTCCTAAAAATACTCTTTAAAGGTCCAATAATCACTGTATGAAGTGTTTTCTCGATATTCAGTATGAAAGTATGATATTTTTACGATTATTTTTTGAAGTCTGTGACGTCATACACTCAACATCAAACATTGCTACATATATTTCTTTGTATATAAATCCTTAATTCATTTTATTCCTATGAAGCCCAAAGGGTGGCTAATGTGCTTATTTCACATTACTTGTGACTATGATTTATATTTTGGGGTGTTTGGGTATTTCTTTCTCCCTTTACTACTGATATTTTGATCATAAACTACGAAGAAATGTATGGAGCGATGTTCGATGTTGAGTGTATGATGTCACAGACTCCAAAAAATAATCGTAAAAATATCATACTTTCGTCCTGAATATCGAAAAAACACTTCATACAGTGATTATTGGACCTTTAAAGAGTATTCTTAGGAAGTTTCAGCTGAATCCAAGTTTGAGTGATTTTCGTCGTAGTAGCACTTTAAGACAATACGACAGCCATCTTGCCACGGGACAAAACAAAACAAAGATAATGGAAAATATATAGAAGAGTTCCATGACTGTTTGTATTTTTTTAATGGGTAAAAGTGATTGATCATGTGCCGCCCTAATTCATCTTTAATTTGTTGCCAGTGTTCTCTTGTGGTGTGGTGCAGTATCAAGTGCTCTCGCAGCTGTAACAAAGCTTTATTTGTCCCCTGGACACCTTATAATGCCTTGAAATCTAAGATGAAATATTCTTGGTGAATGGTCCATTATCAGAAAAAACCCTATCAAAGCTAAAATTTATTTTAGTCAGAGTCTTGGGAATCTGGGCTACAGTATTAGCTATCATGCTGGCATTAATTGAAACATGCAGCTTTGTTCGTGACTGTATAATTCTTAATATTACTTACTTTTCTGGCAGTGACTTCATGGAGTGCATTCATGCATTTCTGGAGGAAAAAAGATGAAAATAGTATTTTTGCACAATCATGCACACAAAAATGTTTAAACAAAAAAAGAAAAAAAAAAGATTAGATTAATAAATAAGTTCTTGTTTGTCAAGAAAAAAAGGAAAACTAGGAAGTTATTCATTAAGGATGACTGGGATGACAAAATTGGACGACTCTATCAGTATATGAACTTCCCAATTAATAGAATTGAGTTCTGCTTGTGAGCCATATGTTGAACATGCCTGGCCACTGTGTTGTTCTCAACCCACCCCTTTCGCCCTTCCATGCACTGGCCCCATGAGAATTGTCAAATCTCTTCCAAGAAGAGGCATGAATAGAGCGATTGGCATCTAACTTTCAATTTCTTGTACCAATTGAAAGGAAATAAAGTTGTTAATTGTTGTTGTTGGTGGTGTTATGAAGAGTCGATCCAATCATACTTACAACATGTACAGCATCTTGTACAACAATCATCATGACAGGCATGTCTTTATCAACCAACGCCAATGGACCATGTTTCAGTTCTCCAGCTAAGATACCTTCTGAATGCATGTATGTCAACTCTTTGATTTTCTACAAAACAAATCAAGTTATTCATCAAAATAAGACTCAAATATACACCAGGGACAAAAAGGGTGTGACTAGTTACTCCCCTTACCATCCTAGGACTGAACCTGTCCCAGAATACCTCTTGTAGGCATGCCGGTGTCTTAATGGCATAATTATTACATATCTTGCCCTCAAATGTGCAACCCTAATTTTAAAATGTAAAACAATTACATTTCAATTGTTTTACATTTTAAAATTTTGATTGCACTGCATTTGAGAGCAAGATGCAAGATATGTAAATAATCAATTTTATTTTTAGTGATGGTGACAAGTGACAGTCACAGCTGATCAATAAACTTGTGGTCATCTAGCTGTTTAACATCTCTGAATTATGAGACAGGACCATAAATTTTACACCCCACAACAATGGTGCCCAACAGAGCTGAGCCCACATGGTTGTAATGGTTAATGGCTTTTTGAAAATCAATCTGACAGTGTGTGTTATCTAGCTACACCCTGACCTACATACTAGGCTGCTTCAGGGTTCAACTAATAAAAAAGGTATGAGTTTTTTAAACTATAAAAAGTTGTCTTATATTAATGCTTACCAGGGCACCTTCCAAGCATGTAGCAAACTGGTATCCTCTGCCCATCACTAAAAGACTTTTGTGTTTGTACATCTCTTCTGCCAAGGACTTCATTTGGTCATCTAGCTTGAGAACTTCCTTAATCAGGTCTGCATAGACGATAAGAATAAAATAAAAGTATTATGAATTTGGACCTTCCCCTCTCAAGGTAATATTGGGAAATGACATTAAGACCTGGCTTCAGATAGAGATTTCTAGACTTGACTTGGAAATTGTTGATAAAAGACCTGGCTTTACCACTGTTTTCATTGCTATATATAGATACTGTATGCACTGCTCAAGAAAAAGATTATTTGCTACATGGAAATCAGGCAATACACTATAATCAATCAAATAAATTGTTAGTCAAGAGTAAGTTGCCCGTGGACCTTTGCATTATTATCTCCATATTGATTGATTGAAGACTTTATTTAATGAGGCCGGGTGACATGTGACAGTAATTTTGTTAACTGATTAACTTGAGGCCATATTATGTATGTACTTTACTAATGATTTAATTAATTGACGGCAGACCAAATTTCCATGTCACAAGTATATAGTCTAGATCCGTGTGTAGCAATGAAAACAGTTAGTGATAATATTATAGTGGGATGGGGTTACATGTACTTCATCTCACCAGTAAGAGGTGGTTAATTAAGCAATAAAACAAACAAATTTAATTTACAATTCTGGAACATTCCTCTGCAGCATTTGAAAAGGTGCTGAATGGGAGATAAAAGCGGGGAATAAAAAGTATTCATTTATTTTTTTATGGTGATGATAAAAGTCACTTGACAGTAATATAATTGATCGACTCGTAGTCATCTTTTAAAGTTATAGTTGATTAGAGAAAGGACCGCCATTAATTATAACGTGGTTATCTAAGCCATGATTTAGTGGCATAACCAGTTGCTTTATTGTAAGAGGCAGCACCTTTTCCTTAGTTATTATGAGACCCTGCGCGTAGGTCAAGCTGGGATTCAACCAAAAACTCCAGCACAGCAGACTGATGCTCTTACCAATAGATATTACCCGGTGGTGGGTGGCACATACCTGGGAGTTCTTTTAAGGTTTTGATGATATCCTTTCTTCTTCCCTGCATTGAGATTCTGTCTTCAGCCATCATTAAGCCAAACATGACTAATGTGAGGAACTGGCTGGTATAGGCCTACGATAACAACAACATACAACCAATCAATTTACTCATCTGTTTATGCTTAGGAAAGGAAATTTGCTAACGAGGTAGAATGGATCATCATATGTGATTGTTTGTTTGGGTACCTGAGAGGGTAGACATTTATTGGGTGAAATTCAAACAAGGAATCCTCTTTACAAGAGGTTTGAAACACTAGGGAAACATTACCTGAAGCAGGAGATAGTACTTTTGATGATATGCTTACAGTGTAGTAGGTGGATTCATAGGCAGCAGAGGTGGGATTTAATCCTGTCCACTCCCATGATTTAATAACGTGACATACATTTCAAGTATCTTATGGCTCGTTACTCAGCCCCCTACTGTTAAATTATTTTGCCATCTGTGAGTTTGTCAGTACCTTTGTACTTGCAACTCCTATTTCTGGTCCTGCATTGATGTGACATCCACATACACTCTCTCTAGAGATGGAGCTACCAACTGCAAAACAAATAATGAAATGAATATTGAATGAATGAAAGAGAGAAATGAAAGGATGAACAAGAGGAATAAATGGATGCAGATGAAAACTTGAAAAATTTAAATGAATAAAAAATGGGAAAATTGCACACATTGTTAGGCAAAGAATTTCCACATTGAATAGTTAGATTACTGAAGGAGGTATAGATTAAGATTGGGATCAATGTATTAATCATAATTATCCTTTTCGGAATCACTACCAAATCCTGCAATCTGATTGGTTCAAAGGAGTGCGATTAATTCCCAAATCGCATCCTTAGGAGCTCTTAATCACATCCTCAAAATATTTTTTTTTAAACAATAAAATTAATAAAATAAAATAAAACAAAAAAATCAAAAAAAAGAGTTTTTTTAGATGTTTTTTTTTTGTTCGCATTTAGTTCTTCTACTACATTATATTGATTATTCTGCACTCTTTATTGTGTCTTTTTCTTGTGTATGATTACAAAAAGGATATGATTAAGTGGTTATTGAACTTCGTGTTGTGCAATTTTGGTCTGAAATCAAACTTACAATTACAAATTGCACTCCCGCTACGCGGTCGAGCGATTTTGTAATGGCGCGTTTGATTTCAGACCAAATTGCACTCCACTCAATTCAATTACCATCATTAATTTATCAATATATACCATTATTTTTTTTTTTCCAGTCTGGTATCCTAAAAATTGTGCATTCTGATTGGCTGTTGGAGCAGGCAGCATTTTCTATCAACCCTCCTGTCTCCTAGCTATTGCTTGACCCTGGTCAGTGTATAAAGTATGTTCAGGACCTCAAACCAGTTTTTCACTGTCCGAACCTCCTCACCATTAATTAAATAACCTCAAAATCACTGTCAGTAGTTAGAAGTATATCTTTCCGATGTGAAGTGGCAAGGTGTTAACATACCTGTATTGGTGATGCCCACAATAAGTGCACCACGCCCCTTGCAGTATCTCAAAGCCATGAGTGTATCTGCAGTCTCTCCTAATTATATAATGAATAAAATACAGTCAGTGTATTACCATATTGTATTGTCTCCTAATTAGCAGCCACATTAGTATAACTTCCATTTGGGCAGGGTCTGTGGCCAATACTGAGGACAAAGAGACTACCAGGGTAAGTTTCAATATTACCTGCAAGTGCTCACTGGTGAGTATTCAATGACATATCCCCACACCACACTCGTCTTTAGCATGAATGTTATAATATGAACAGATATTGAGACTGACCTGATTGGCTGATAAAGAAACACACATCATCTCTGAAAACTGGTGTTCTTCTGTCCAGGAAATCACTGGCCAACTCTACCACAACTGGCAACTCTGTTAGCTCCTCTAAAAGTTGTCTTGTCTAGGATAAAGGAAGACAATATCAAATGATGACATGGAAACCAAAAAAATAGCACCAATTTTCCAAAAATCTTACAGCAACATTCTCTAGGGAATGACACATTCTGAAATGGGTAAACATTACACCATTTGAAGATGAATTAGGTCTATTAACTAATGTGGTGATTAACATGGAAGTACTTACTGCTACTGCACTGTGGAAGCTGGTTCCGCAAGCAATAAGCATGATGCGACGACATCTTCTAATGGTACTCATGTAACTCTTGAGTCCTCCCAAAAGCACTGGATAACAATAAAATATATCTTTTCAATATTGTTAATAAGTGTCTCTCACAATAAATAACAAAAAAAGCCAAGGCATATAATATTAATTTGTTGTTTTCCCTATTTAAGTTGTGCATTCTTTATTTATTCATTTAGTAAATGTTTTTCTTTTTTTTGTTTACAGGGCCTGGTTGTACAAAGCCTGGATAGTGCTATCCGATGGATAAATCCTTATCCAGTGGATAAATTTATTGGATAACAGCATCGACTTATCCACTGGATAAGGATTTATCTGCAGAATAGTGCTACCCAGGATTCGTAAAACCAGACCCAGAAGAATAAGTTGCGCATGAGTGGATACATATGGTACATTAATATACGTGGTCCTTTGTAACTCGTTGTAACTCACACAAAGAATCTTAGTTAATATTCTCAAGGGAATGTCCTGTTCCTTTGTCTGAAATACATTATTCCCAGAAAAAAAGGTAACTAACTACAATAAATTGTTCTAACTGATAGGTACAACACTTAACTTTGCTTCCCTAAATAGCTCCATCTTGGCATAAATTATAAGTACCAGAAAAATTTTGGGTTAATATTATAAGGTGCCAAAATCTGGTACATAACATTGAAAACTGCTATAACTTACCATTGTTATTTTCAAAGTTAACTCGGCCTCTCATGGTGTTTACCACACTCTCTGGTTGTTCAAAAATCTCTTTCTGCATGAATGAAGCAAAGTTTCCTGAAAAGCAATATTGATTGAAAAATTAATTAATATTATTGCACACATATTTTGTCTAATTTTGTCATATTTTTGCATTTAGAATGGCCTATATATACCCCTTGGTGGGTGGGTGGAATGGGGTCATGGCAGATCCAAGATGGTTTCATGAGAAAACCAGAATATTTCTTGAACCTCTAAAGTTAGATATAACGTTACTGTAAGTTCTTAATTATCTTCATTTCTAACTTAAAAATTAAGTCAGGAATGGATCCAGGGGGCACCACTAATGGTATTTGTCGACGTCTTACAGCACATTGAAGGGTTTGTTTATAATTTTTCAGCTCAATGGCCTTTTTGGGGGGGGGGGGGGGGGGGGGGGTGAGGGTGCACACCCTAAAAGCCAACAGGAGAAATGCACTTGAATCTACATATAAACACAACTTTGACAACTTTAACTCCACTTAGCTTTGACAATTTCAAGATAATTCTTAGCCTATTGTCTAATGGTATGTTTAAATACCTTTCATGATCTCTTGTAGCTCCATCTGTAAAGTCTGCACGCTTCTGTAATAGTCATCATCAGATTCATCATGTTGTATTAGGCGATGAATCGTAAGATCTGTAAGAAAAGCAATATATACCTTTTTTACAAAGTTGTATGCAGGAAACTGAGTTTTTGGCTTCTGAATATAGGAATTTTCCTGGATTCCTCATGAGGAAGTCAATATTTAATATACAACAAAATGCATAAATGTTATATTAAGATAAACTACCAATGGGAATTAAGTTTAAGGAGGGTCACAAGGCACCACTCTTGGAACCCCTACTAAGATACGTGTCTGTTCTACTAAACATCAAATTTTCCAATCATTTGCAATTGTTTTAACTAGAAGTTTACTTTACGAGATGCTCTAATAAAGGAGACCTAACTTTGATCATGCAATCTGATTCCCTTAGGACTAAATTTGTTTAACCTCATGCAAATTTTGTAGTGACATCCTTGACACTGACATTTACTAAATATAATTTACTTTCAAATCGCTTGATAATGGTGCCGTGCATGTTGACATTGAAACTTTGCACTTACTCTATTTTCTCCCATCTTTAATGGAACCTGAACTATCTATAGGCAGACAGTAATGTTTATTTTAACACAGGCAAACTGGTCAGGAGTTGTCGGTACTTGGCAAATGATTGATATGAAAACAGGTGTCAATACAGTCAACTCTCACCTTGCGGACAGGCCCCGATATTACAGACACCTACTTGCTATTACGGACAGGAGAAAAATTCCCCGACAAAAATACTGACAAAGAAATGACCATTATAATAATTTTCGCTACATTGTGGACTATCGCTATTACGGGCATGAAGTGATGGTCCCGAGGGTGTCTACTGCAACAAGAGTTAACTGTAATTATAATAATTATGACTTATTATCCAACCATTCAAGTTAGAGTACAAATAAAGCGAAGAAAGCTTGAAGCAAGTACACAAATATATTAGGTTATTTTGTACACCATGGTAAAAAAGCCTGTTTTGAAAACTAGTTTTTTTTTAAAAAATATTTATTTTAAAGCCTTCTTTTTGAGAAAAAGTAAGCTCAGTTGGATATTAGACATTTTAGGGTGGATTTAAATTTAGGAGTGGACATTTTTTCTCATCTTGAAAAAATATTCACCTGTATTCTACCCTAGTTTGTATTATCTCCATCATGGCATCCTCATGGTCATCAGATATTCTCAGGAATAATATAAGGGGTATAGGGTAATAGTCATTATAGACTGATCAGGACAGATGTACAATAATTGAGTATGACTTACTTCCATCAACGACAGCAGCCACATCATTGTCTTCCAAGTAGATCACTCTGTTAGTGTACTCTATCACTGCACTGCATTGTCAAGAAAAAGTCAAGAAAATAGACAGTTGGAAAGAATTAAAATAAATAATTATAAAGTTATTCTTTATACTACGAGATATAAAACAGTGTACAAACTACTAAGAACCTAAACATACTGTTATATTAGTTGTAAGATTTTTTTATTGCTGGTTAAGTACGATGTAAGATTGATGAGCAAATATGTACTTGTATTCTATATAATATGCCTTGTGCATTATAATGGAATTACAGTATGTAAATTGCATGAAAATAATATAATAAAGAAGCCATAAAATAATAATTATTGATTTGTGAGACAAAGTAGGTATTGGTATAGTTAGTAGACAAAGTGTTTCCATGACACTATCAAAAAACACGCCAGGGGCGGCGGAAGCTAAAAATCTTTGGGGGGACACTGCAAAAAGCTTTGGGGGGGGGGGGGGCACTGCAAAAATCTTTGGGGGGAGCACTGAATATTATACTTAACGCTATGTGATAATGACAATGTTTTGTTTGATTGCAAATGCATGCACCGTAAAACAATGACTAAGAACCAATATTCTTGGGGGGGCCAGGCCAAAAAATTTGGTGGGGGAGCATGTGCCCCCCCTGTCCCCCCGGTTCCACTGTCCCTGCACACAAAGTTTTCGATCAAGAACAAGTTTATAAAGAATATGAACCTTGATCGACAGCCAACATAATCTTAACATTGCATTGTGATGGCAAATAATAATAGTAGATTCCATACAAAGTCATGCATCATTAAATTGATGACCGAGATATACAGCATTATATGCCTTAATAGAGGGTGGATTGAGTAGTTAAGTAAACCTTTCTATGGGTTTGGCATTTTGACAACTGATAGTTTCTGTTTGATAATTCATTCTTTTTGTTTGTGGTTGGGTGGGTGGGTAAGGAATGTGGTTGTAGCCCCCTGCACCCTTCTCTTAGATTGATCTAATAATTATGTAGCTTGACTGTCATTACCTTGCATCAGAAGCAAAGTAATACTCAATAGATGCACCCTCCTCATGCAGGATTGACCAGTTGCCATCCATTTCTTCATTCTTTATCACATTGGAGCTGCCAATTCCTTGGAACATAGGACAATAAAACATTAGTATAAATTATCTTAAATTATTAATCAAATATTAATTACAACGAATAGCCTACTTCTGAGATAGATATGCTTCCCTTATTAACTTGATTTTTATTTAAAGGTTTTAGTATGAGGCTATGTGCTGAATTGAATTGAAATTCTTTTCTCCTGTCAAGAACAACTGAGCATTATGCACAAAGCCTCTTTGTGTATGACAAGCAAAGCATATCTTTTAAGTGGGCTATTTATTTGAACCTTTTTCCCCCCAAGGACCTAATGCTGGTTTTCAGGTTGACAATAAAGTTGACAATGTTGCAAATTAATGATGAACGTTATCTCCCCCCCCTAGAAAATTAACTCCCATAAAAAGTGGGGGTGGGGGGGAGCATTGAACACTGAAATTTTTTTGGGTACTCAATAATACAAACTGGGGCATTTTAGACTAGGCCCCTCCTAATCTGACCACATACCACCTCCCTTTACACGACAAACATGAACATACCATACTACTTAAGCAGTAATAACAATAAACAAGCATACAAATAATCATTCAATGACAAATGCAAAACATATAAATATTCAAACAAATATTGTGATGAATGGAATGCATGCAAAAAACAAACAAACAAACAAACGGAACAATACCAAATTGAAAAGATGTGGTCAGTTTGAAAATGTCAAATCATAGATTACGCACTTTTTTCAATTTGGTGTATACATCATGGTAAAACCTGTTATGGTCTTAAAGTCAGGGCAGTTTTCATGTTTCTACAACTCCTCAGTGTCATTCACCCAAAACCTAAGGCATACACATGTAGGGCCTGGCACTCACTTTTTGGTACAATTATAATATAAAGCAGAAGGCAAAGTTATACAGAGGTCATTGAAACATGAAAACAGCTCAAATAATTGGGATAGTGATAAAAGATTGACATAATGGATGATAAATGAATGAGGATGATACAGTATTACAAAGTAAGTATCAGTGGATTTTGTGCAGCTACATATACACAGTCACACTGTAATTAGTAGGGACCTTAATTACTCCAGTTTCCCATATTCTGCAAACTCGGTAGCATTGCTAACTGCACGCTGAAATTTGGTTTTTCACTGCCGTCAATCAAAAATAATCCCTCGGTACCTTACCTTTTGTATTCTTGACTGGCGGCAGTAAAAAACAATTTCACAACAAGCCGTTAAAATGTGTGAGTTCCCAGAATATGCAAAACCACAGTAAGCTTTAAGATTGCAACTATTATTAACACAGGCAACAACAGCAAATCAATGCACTTATTACCTGGCTCTATTGTATCATTTATTTTAAATGCTTGTCTGGTCTTTCACTCGTTACAATTAAAAGCAACCAAATTTTTTAGAAGAGGATGACTTAGAACAAAAAATCAAGTGCAGCAATAAATGACCTTTTGACATTGCCATGATAATATTTTTACTTTCATCGGGAAAGGAGGACATTTCATGATGTATTTCCAGCATATCGCCTTAATACAGCGAATGACATTATGTCACATTTCATACTAATTGCTACGTTGAAATGTGGCAATTAGTGCTGTTGTTACCATGGTGATGATCCTTATTGCCATGCTAGCAATAGCTTAAGGTCCCTAATAATACTAATTGTTGAACCAATCATAACATGCTAGACCAGCTAGATCACACTAGATCATTCTGCTCATCCAATCACAATCATTGTACATGGTTATATCATGGTCAAGGCATAACTTTACGTATGACATATATGCATGTTGGATAGACGAGATAAAATCATGATTCATTTTCAGATAATTAGTCAAGACAGAGAGTCAGTGCACTTACCAGAACCTTCTAACCTAAAATCCCCTAATATCCCATCACCACATGAAAAGCAAGATGGGAAATTATTAAAACATGATTTTAGTGCATTTTATTGTTATATTACAAGTCATAGAGTGCTTAAATATTATTGAATTAAGTGCATTTAAGATGCAGGAGTTTTAAATTCAACATATCACTGATAAAAATATGGCTTTGATATAATGACAAGTACTGTATATTGGCAGGTAACAATTACTGCCTTTGTGTGACCTTTATTTACGTTATTTAACTTGATACTAATAGTGATTTAGATCTTTTTTAAAAAGGGGAGAGGAGAGGAGAGGGGAGAAGAGGAGAGCTAGGTAGTGAAGAGGAGATGAGCGTTGAGGAAAGGAGGAATGTTAGGTAATTATCCTTACTTTTTGCTGCAAGACTATAACTCATTCTATTTAATACATCATCATGTGCAATATTATAGAATTTAAAACAATTTATCAATTGTGCTTATAAATATTTTCATTAACATTTGCAATTAAAAAAAGAATTTGCAGATCAAATCTATGCATACAGTATCATTAAAGTTAAAGCTAGCAAGCTTTAAATTAGTACTGTTTGCGTACAGCATAAGCTAGCTTTTACAGCCCAGTATTTATTAATTGTGGTAATGGGTATAATTTGATGAAAGTCACCTTTCCTTATTTTTAAAGGTTTTCATTGATTTTTGCAAATCATTATACTAGGAGAAAATCATGAACAAGCCAGAGAGTCTGAGCAGAATTTGTCCGAGCTCTGTCCTCTGGACAGGTATAAGCACAGTAGCCAGCCAATCAACATTTGCATTATGCATGTATCTCAAATGTTTTATGATGGTAATGATGATGGTGATGATGGTGGTGATGATGATGGTGATAATGGTGGGGATGATGATGGTGATGATGATGAAGGTGATGATGATGATGATGATGGTGGTGGTGATGATGATGGTGATGATGATGGTGATAATGGTGGTGATAATGATGGTGATGATGATGGTGATGATGATGCTGATGAAGGTGATGATGATGATGATGGTGGTGGTGATGATGATGGTGATGATGATGGTGATAATGGTGACGATGGTGGTGATGATGATATGATGATGGTGATGATGATGATGGTGGTGATGATGCTGGTGATAATGCTGGTGATGATGCTGATGATGTTGATAATGATGATAATAGTGCTGATGATCATAATAATAATAATAATGATAAATAATAATAATAATATAATAATAATTATTTTAATACAAGTGAATATAAGAATCTGGCGCGCTCATTGGTTACAATTTACATCATTATTATGCTGCTTTAGTAAAAATACGCAGGTGGTTAGTGGTTATAGAAAATCTCGCACGCTGATTGGTCATGCAACTCACACTATCACACGATAATCACCTTGAGCGAAAATCCAAAATCGCGTCCAGCCACTTTGTTGCTGTTACCGGGGAAAAAAAAGCCTTTTATCTTATTTTTTTTCCTTTTTTTGAAAGAATCACCTGTGTATTTATACTAAAACAATTATTTGCCTCAGGCTCAGTGATTATTGGGGAATATTTACCTCGCCGCTCGATAACCACTTCGCCTTCGGCGAATAATTGTTAAATATTCAACTACAGGTGAATATAGCACCGGGCATATGTATGCTTGTTTGTCGATTTGTACCGTTATTTATTAAATTCACTTGTGTTAAAAATACTAAAACAATTATTCACCTCAGGCTCAGTGAATATGATGTAATATTTACCTCGCTGCTTGAGGGCTCGCAGAACTGTAAAATTAATATTACCAAATATATACTTTGCCTTCGGCAAATATTGTTAATTATTATCATTATTTTTATCATAATTATAATATTAATCTAAATTTAATTATAAGGGGTAGCACAAAATAGTTACTATAATTACAATAACTATCAATGAATATTTAATATAAATTTAATATAAATTATTATAATTAAGTAATGACAAAAACCTGTACATACCTTCGCTGTATATTACTGGGAGCTTATCAGCCTTTAAAGGAGTTTTGGTAGAAATACCAACCAACAAGGGACTACCACGCCTATGTTGAAAAAAACAATTTGAATGGACTGTCTAAGTTTTGAAATGCTTTTCAATGAAGACACAAATTTTAATTACACTGAATTAATTATGCTCATACCCCTATATTTGCTATACACGTACGTGCTGCCAAACAGGGTATGGTTTTCAGTAATTCTACTTTGGAACAGGGTATATAAAATCGCGCTCGCTCTGGGACAGGGTATATGAAATCACGCTCTCTCCTCTCTGGAACAGGGTATCTATTTTTGCAATACCGGAATAGGTTATGATTTTCAGAGATCTTGCTCTGCAACAGGGTATGAATTTCAGCGATTTTACTCTGGTTCAGTGGGCTCAGGCTACTTTATTTGCATATAATTTTTTATTTGACATGCATTCAGGGGTGTATTTATTTTGATTCCTGAATCAAACCCTGGCATTCAATAAATTTTCTAATTGACATTTATACCTGGTAGCAACAATCTGTCCTGGGAAATGACGGCTCTTGAAAACCAAAGCAAATGCTCCTTCCTGGCAAAAATAATAATATATTAATATTAATAATAAATTAAGAAAGGTAAAAAGCAGCTACTTTCTTAGCAAGAAAAATTAATTGAAAAGTAGCAGTTATTTTTTATTACTGCAGCAAGACTAAAAGAGGAATTCCTTAAACTGAAGGGTTTGATTACTGACTGTATAAAATCCACTTAATATTACAAAAGAATTAAATATTGTTCAACTGGGGATACTTTCTTATTTTACTGTTCATTGGCCATGCATGGCCGTGCATGTAAGTGTATTTCCCATCTGTCAGCCAAGTGTTGGAGTCAAGCATTGGCCCACAAAAAAAACTCAAAAACTGATGGCCAACACTTGGACAACACTCTGCTGTTGGCTCTGTGACTGTCGGCCAACAAGTACATAGCCTGGTCATAGAGGTACTACAAGATTACCCACTTCACGTAACTTCCTTGGACTGAACAGTAGTGAACAAAGTTAAATTAAAGAACCGATGTTCACTATTCAAAGAAAAACCATTGTGGTCACAATGTTATTAAAAGAATATAACTAGCTGATTCCGACCTAATTTAATTAGATGGGAAAAAGTTCATTCAGTTGATCACATTTTTACATTGTTAGTACAGTAGCACAATCGATAACAATCCATCCCAGCTTACCAGTTGAGAGATGGCCAACTCAACCAACTGCCTGAACTGCAATTCCTTGTTTTCCTTTTTCTAGAGAAAGATTGAGAGATCACCCTGGTAAACTTTTGTCAAATTGTTGTATTCTTGATCTATTCACCATTTGATTATAAACAGTATATAAATATACTATTACATGATTATCCAGAAGGTTTCAATATACGATTGATTAAATTCAAAATGATTATCTGAGTCCAAGTATACTGCATTGTTAAATGTAGGATGCCACATTTACTTGTTTGAAGTTATTAATTTTGCTGGGTTTGATATGTGGTGTTAATTTGGGGGCAGCACTTATTAATAATTATTTCGGTCATGTAGTGCGCACGTGCGGCACTTATTTGAGGGCGGTGCTTAAATTAGTAAATATGGCAATTTAAAAGAGGACCTGTAGAGACATTTCACAACTTCTTTAAATTTGGCAACTAATTATTACATTGTACTGTCCATAAAACAGTCTCAGTCTCAGTCTTTGATCTTGAAGTAAAGGCATGAATAACTTACAGATTGATTAGAATTTAGTGTTAGTGTTTTTAAAGGTTCTGTTGAGTAAGGAAAACCCAGAGAACAACCTTTGGATTAAGAGATTAAAGAACGCCTGGTACTTTTTTCCCTGAGCCCCCCCCCCCCCCCCCCCCATGGGCAGAAAAACTACAGTACCCAGAGGATCTGGAGAGAGGGGGAGAAGTTCACATCCACTACATGACCCTTGATTTATATAAATGAAATCTATATACTGTAGTCTCACAAGTGTGCTCATATTCACAATGTACTTACAGATTTGTCGTAAACATATTTGACAAGTTTTGGGATGACCTCTGTATCTGTTTCAGATTCAAACTTGAACCCTTTTCCTTCCTAAAAAAACCCCAGAGATTTGCAATATTTATACGATGATATATTCATTATTTTGTGCTTTTTAATTACATAGTTATCCAATAAAGTTACAAACACAGGGGTTCCCACACCATAACAAAAGTTTGGGCCTCCTTTGGTCTTGTAAAGGAGGTTAGATTGAGCATATGAACAAATGCGATAAAACTTATTGTTTCCAAACAATTGAATGAAATAAAATGAAAGTTTATATAAAAAATTTTCCACTAGGTATTTCTTTGACCAAGGAAAGAATTTTTTTTTTTCAAGTGCTAGTAAATAAATATAAGTGGCCCCGTCCACAAGGGAGCGGTGGTAAGGGAAATCTTTTCCTTACTGGTCATTTTGACCAGTAACGCTGAGCCAAAAGTGAGGTCTGACTAAGCTAAAACTAATTTTAGGACATCATGATGGGCATATTTAAATGGTCATTTGTTAAGCCATCCCTTGTAAGGGTATTAAATACATGTAGATTTTACCAGATAAACTTTTATGTCCTTGTAGTTTGTAATGATTCCATTGTGCACAACAACAAATTCTGAAAGAGACAAATGAATGCATGTAGCTAAACATCCTGTGACCTTTGTTCATTGATTCATTCCTCCATCCATCTCTTCATCCCTCCCTTCCTTGTTTCACTCATTCATTCAAATGCATTTGGATTCATTCCTTCATTTATTCATCAGCTGTAGTATTTTCCAGTCAACTTTCATCACGACAGTCGTCACCTACCATTGTCTTGACCAGATCTTTGTGGATGACTGTTGAGTTCATTTGGTTCTCCGTGAGTTGCCCAGCGAGTGTGTGCAATCCCAACATGAATGTCTGTTTTTTCACCATTTTTGAATTCATCTTGATCTGAATGTCAAAATCATGGAAAGCATTTAAAGCACTTTCAGCTGACAGTAGTCTCTTATATGCAGCTGTTATTGGTATTGTCATGCAACGCTTACTCCCTTACTCCCCTAAGTAGTAAGTGTTGCATGACAATATGATATTGGCTGAATAGCTGACAGACGAAAGACAAACAATGAATGGTCTAGATATTGTGCTAAATTCAACATTCTGAATTATTGAACATGTTCCCAAGTTAAATTTCAACCTCCCAAAGTGGAAAACCGTGCTAATAGATCAACTAGAGCTGCTGTCAGTATACAGCTGTAGCAAATTTAACTTTTGTCCATATAAGTACAGTACCAGAGTACCAGTAGACTGCAGTGTACAGCTGTATGGATAATTTTTATACTGGATTATATACTCCGGCACAAAACTCCTCGGCAAGACTGATTAGCTTAACTTCCAAAAGAACTTCACTGGCTACCAGTAAAAGTATGAATTGAATATACAATCAAGATCATATTTAATGACTTGCAATATTGTTTTAATGGAACGGCATCAAGCTATTTAGTAACAAGGTCGAATTTGTAAAGGTCTATTCACTGATGTGAAGCCTGCGGTTTGCATCCCTGTGCTACCTTGAGTCTACAATTAAGATCATATTAATGACTTGTAAGTGTTTTAATGGAAAGGCATCAAGCTATCTAGTAACAACAATTGGCAAAGGTCTATTCACTGATGCGAAGCCTGCATTCTGCATCCAGGTGCTACCTTGAGTCTACACCATGTACCACATGAAAAGTCATGGCTGCAAACTTTTATTAGCGTGTCTGCACCACAATTATGGAACTCTCTCCCAAACAATCTCAGAGACTTCAAGATACCATTTGATACATTCAAGAAACAGTTAAAAACACACTTATTCAGATTATTGTTGCCAATCAGAGTGATACTAGATTTTTTATGAGATTCTTAGATTTCCTAGATTCTTTTTAAAAACATGACACCCTTTTACTCATGACTCACGAAAAGGTTCTTACAAATTTGTTCTCAAAAAATGTCCAGCGTTCAATATTAAAAGTTGCCATAAAAAACTCCTATCCCTTAATATGCTACGTCATAGTCATTAACATATTGGAAATTATGTAAACCTTTCTATCTCAAAGACCCCACATTCTTGAAAATGATGAATTATTTTCACTATTTAAAGAATCAATTCTGAAAATATTGTGTAAAGGCTCAAGCATTTTAAAAATGACACTTTATATTATCCATATTATCCTCTAATAATTTTTACTTTTCCCCTCAGTTATTTCACAATTATCTATAATAAGTGTCTATAAGTGTCTATAATAATAATAATAATAATAATAATAATAATAATAATAATAATAGTGCATTTATATAGCGCATATCCAAATGAATGCTCTATGCGCTGCGCTATAATAATAACAATAATAATCAAAAACTAATGATAACTAAAAATCAAAATAGTTTTTAAACAGATAAGTTTTAAGTTGTGACTTGAATTTAAGGACAGTTTGAAAGGATCTTAAAGATAGAGGTAGAGAGTTCCAGAGTTCAGGTGCAGCAAAAGAGAAGGTTTTTAGATTGTAAATTGGTATTTTTATATGGATATGGGCACTATATAAATTTTCATTAGTATCATTATTATTAGGTTACGACTACTGCAACATACCAAGACGGTACATAACATGATTGCCCAGGGAACAGGCTACATACAATACATATACTACCAAATAGAAGACAATATACTGCAGCAATAAACACAGTATTCTATAATTAATGTCTAGACTCAAACTTCTACTGCTTCAAGATAATCATATATTATGAAGATTTAAAATTCATTGTAAAAGTTTGGGTATGCAATGCGATCAGTGTGTGTACATACAGCATAGTACCTTCAATGTGTTTGGATAGGGCTGCAACCTTTCCCCTTTTCTTTACGATCCTGCAATGAATAAAAATAAGATTCAATTAAGTTATGTGTTGACTAGTTGGTATAAAAATTCAAATTACTAAAATTCTTAAACAAATAAATGCTAAAACGATGTTCATTGCATTATTGTCACATATTAATATAAGAAAAAGAATACTGAAAAAATATTGTTTATAGCTTCTTTTCTCTAAAATAGCAATATGGAAAACCAATTTAATTAATGTCAATTGACTATAGATACATACCCTAGTAACATAACTTAATATGATTAAAATGCAGAACTACAGTTAAGTAGCTTTTCAACAGAAATTTATTGTACAATATTATAAAAGTTTCACTAGGTCAAAAACGTTTGGGATCAAGTATACACTGTGGAACCTTCAGACAGAAAAGTTTTAGAAAGATTAAGTTGGCTTTGATCAGAAGGTATCTACATGTACATGAACTCTATCTGCATGTCTAGCTGTGGCAGACTCAAAATGAATGAAAAATTTGAAATTCCACTTAGATATTGTCTGCCACACTTCAAAACCAGCGTTGCGTTAATTCTAATGGACGTGACATCAAGTTTTTCCTGTTTGAAGTTCAGCCTATGATCTGAGTCCTTGCATGCTCATTATCACGATTCCTGTCATTCACAGCCAACTTCATCATTCAAAAATAACTAAAAATGTGACTTGGCATTTTTCCATTCATTACAACTTCCCTTTGGAACTTAACTTTATAGTTCATAGCTCTCAGTAATTTTAAAAGAATAAAACTACTCCATTGATGAACTTTGCTCAACCAACCAAATCATTGCATGAATTATGTTTCACAGAATGACTCAATCAACAGCTGTAATTTTAGATTTATTTACATATTATATGTTTTATAGTACTGAAATTACAGCTACTGTACTTAAAAAAATTATACAAAATTACTTGTATAAAATATCAAAAAAGTAGAAGTAAATTTTTAATATTTTTTTTCTTCTGGTCAACCAGTTGTTTTTGAAACAAATTTATCAAAAATACATGTACCTCAAAATGCAACTTGGCATTTTTCCATTCATTAAGACTTCCCTCTGGAACTAACTTTATAGTTCAAAGTTCTCAGTAATTTTAAAAGAATAAAACTACTCCATTGATGAACTTTGCTCAACCAACCAAATCATTGCATGACTGTTTCACAGAATGTATGACTCAATCAAAAGTTACAGCTTTAATTTTAGATTTATTTACATTATATGTTTTATAGTACTAAAATTATAGAAAATTCTTATAAAATTACTTGTAAAAAATGTCAAAAAAGTAGAAGGAAATTCAATATTCTTTTTCTGGTCAACCAGTTGTTTTTGAAACAATTTTTTTTTAACAAAAACTTTTTACATGGAATAAAAAATTGCACTTAGAAATACTGTGAAAACAAATTATAATTTCATAGCTTCATAAAAGCAAATGTAAATTTTTATGCAATGAAATACAATTTGTAATATTGGTCATGTTTTAACCAAATCAGTTTAATTAAATCTACTGCACACTATTGTACATAATAAATATTTTTTATCTTAAATAAAAATTTAAAATAAACCATTTCTTTATAATTATTTCTTAATAATGCAGATTTAAACATTATTACTTATTTTAAATAGTTTTAAGAAATATCTAATAATAATCTGGAACATTCTTAATTGAATGCTAACAATAATAATATTGATCATGCAATCATAGTTGTTTCAAGGGTATCAATATGGAGATAAAGTTCTAAAGTTTTGATCATCACATCAAATCTGGACTGATCATAACTGCAATATTAGAATTGAATTTATAAGTTAGGAAAAAAGTTAAGTTGGTGAAAACATAATGTATATGAGAATAAATATCAATTATTTATATTTGTACTGTGGTTATAATGCATCTATATCCTCTTTAATATATATAATGCATTTATGACCCCAGTCAGTGCATGCATAATATTATATCAAATGTTATTAAATTACTGACTGGGTAGTCAAATTAAAAAATAATAATTTGAATTTAAATTGGAATATCTGGTAGACAAAAAATCCATTATTAAAAAGACACGACACATATCACATATTTTTGATAACATTTAGTTACCATGGTTAGTAAAGCATCATTCAATTATACCTGCTGAAAAAAATGGGCCAGCTAAAATTTACTAATACATTAAAAACATAATCCTTCATATATATATACTCATATTACAGGCCTGTATAAAGTCTAAAAGGAATTCTTTGGAAAACAGGAACAGGAATTGTTAAGACTACCTAATGTTCTGAGAAAACTTTAAGCAATGCAGTTCAATGTCCAAATGTCAAACTTGATGTCAAATCAATCAATGTACCAAAAGCATTTTAAAAGGTTTTCATTAAAAGGTCATATTAGCTCATAATTCATCCTTTGAAATATTGGAATCAAGTATATATATTACAGACACAGATTTAAACTATATCAAATGCATCTTGCAATGTTTACATCATTAAATCTTATTAATATGATTCCACGGTACAGAGCAAAGAAAAATGAAACCTGCTCATTGTCCAATCTATTTTAGTCACTATGAAGGAAAGGGAAGAATGGGATTTTATCAGGTATATATGGTCACCATAACTGGAAAGAGTAAGTTAAAATCAGTAAAACTTTGAAGTTCAAAGGAAATGCAGTAAGTTCCAAACTCATATGATTTTTGAAAATAGTGAATTTCATAAGAAAACCTTTCTGAGAGACAATATATGCCCACAGGAAGGGTTTGAATGCAAAATTTTGATTTTTAAAGATAGTTTTTTACATTTTGATTTTAACACTGCTCTTCCCACATAAAGGTTCATTGCAAGGAATGAATGAATAAAATAATAATGAAAAATGAGAGGTATGCCCCAACCACACCCTTCACGTCTGATATTGGTATCAGCAAAGTATCAAGCAGCCACGTCCCAAACGACGGAAATACATGTACGTAATAATACTATAACAATGAGAGAGAAAAAAACAATGGTGTGTGCGTCAGACGACGTTGGAAACGCACGGTTGCTACATGGTCTGGATAATCGTATTTATTTGGTATAAATTTTAAAAAAGCGACAAAAACATTAATGACGTTTAAGGAAAAATATAGTTAGATTCAGATAAGAATTATTCGATAAAAAAAAAGAGAAATTAGAGCTAATTCTGGAGTAACAATTTTTTTCGTGACTGGTTCTAAGCCTAAGATTAAGATTTCACAACTTTATCAAAGTTCAAAACTATAGCTTACCTTGTAGTGTTGTTATTCGAATCGTAAGCAACACCTGAAAATGGATTAAAAAATAAATATAATTATATGAAATGGAATACGATAAAAGATTAAAGAATGAAATAAAGAACAAACCTGCAGAATCGTATCCTCTATATTCAAGCCTTTGAAGCCCTTTGATCAAAGTTTGTAAGATGTATTTTTTATTTCTTGGGACACAGAAATTAAGATAAGCAAAAATTCCTAAAAAATAACAGAAAAACAAAATGGTTAATGCAAAACACGAAATAAACAGATACAAAAGATTTCGTGATGTTTGGAAAACAAGAAATATTTGAATGAAGCCACCAAATGAAGCCGTGAATCGCCGCCGGGTAAACCCTTACACGTTGGCACAACCTACTCAACAAAACAAACCGTCCACAAAACAACTTGCACTCACCACACATTTTCACGCCGTGAATTCAAACCAGATATCAAAATGAGTAAACTTTTCAGTTATGATGAGATGAAAGAAGGTCTTGATGCCGGTTATGCCTCAGGAAAGATAGAATTAAGTAATATTTTTTAGTAATTCACCTCTCCTCTTATATCGTTATTTAGGATTAAAGCGATATAGCGTGGAATGTCTATATAAGAAGCTTTTTGATTGGTAGATATTTGTAGTCTAGCCAATCAACGATATGAATATAAAGTGTCTCTAGAATCGAGCCCATTGTCAGAAAATATTACAACCAGCGGTTTATATGGAAATGTTTTTATATCAACGATAATGATTGGTTGACTTTTATTAGTCCAAAATTAAACCAATCAGATGTTTTGTTTTATCGTGGACGTTTCCAGTGGTGTGAGCATGCGCGGAAAATTTAGGAAAAAATGAAGAGTGAGAAAAAAACAACAGAGAAAACACCCGCAGGTGGAGGAATTCCTTTGAAGTATTACCACAAAAAACCTTCAAAATCACTGCCATTCCACCATGAATGAAGAATATGATTACATTGTGCTGGGCACAGGTCTAAAGGAATGTATTTTGAGCGGTCTTTTGTCAGTGAAAAGGAAGAAAGTCCTACAAATCGACCGGAATAATTACTATGGCGGTGACTGCGCTTCTCTTCATCCTCTCGGCAAACTTTATGAGTTCTTTACTCGAAGCGACGTTCCTGAAGAAAGCTTGGGCAAACCTAAAGATTATAATGTGGATCTTATTCCCAAGTTTTTAATGGCTCACGGGTCGTTGGTAAAATTGTTAGTGCACACAGGAGTAACCAAGTACTTGAACTTCAAGCAGATAGATGGCAGTTACGTCTATACCGGCGGGTATATCTACAAAGTGCCCGCAGATGAACGAGAGGCATTGTCTTCTAGCCTAATGGGAATATTCGAGAAGCGACGTTTCCGGAGTTTTCTTATCTTTGCCTTAAACTACGACTGCGAAAATCCTTCTACTTGGCAAGGCTGTGATCCCGTCAACACGACCATGAAAGAGGTATTTGAGCACTGGGGACTTAGCAACGATACAGCAGAATTCACTGGTCATGCCATTGCTCTTTATTTAGATGACGGCTATAAAGAAAAGCCATGTGGAGATGCTATTAGAAGGATTAAACTGTATTATGATTCTCTGTCGCGATATGGTAAATCCCCTTACCTCTATCCTGTCTATGGTCTAGGTGAACTGCCTCAGAGCTTTGCGCGTCTTTCTGCTGTTTGGGGAGGTACATTCATATTGAACAAAACAGTTACATCTGTTACTTCAGAGAATGGAATGGTTGCTGTTACATCCGGGGAAGAAACGGCCAAAGCAAAGGCAGTCATTGGTGACCCATCTTACTTTCCAGATAAGGTGAAGGCTGTCGGTGAGGTTGTAAGGTGCATTTGTATTCTATCTCATCCCATTCCAAATACCTATGACAACCAGTCGTGTCAGCTTATTATTCCACAAAAGCAGGTCAATAGAAACTCTGGTAAGTAGTTGACCAATGTTATTAATTTATTTAACAATAACATATGATATTGTATAAAACGGTCTGAACCCAGGAAAATGAATGTTAATTGAACTATTATGATCATCCGGGTGAATGTAGTCCTGAGAAGCAATGTTTTGATGGAACTGACATTTTGACAAACTGAGCGGAAGTCATCTTCAGAAGATGACTTCCGCTCAAGTTGTGGAAATGTCAGTCACATCAAACAGTGCTTCTTAGGATTTACATCCATCTGGATGATCCTGATACTGTACTTCGATAAACAATATATATGATGTAAAATGGATCTCACCAAAAACCAACTATCTTCTTAGCATGGTGATAAAAAAACATATGCAATATCTTCATTGAATATTGTCAAATATATTGTGTTAAATGCCACATGTGATATGATAAAATGGCTCTTTCAGCTATTGGTATTTTTTGTTTAATTAATTCCTCTTATGTCATAAGGAAGAATGAAAGTGAATGAATGAATGGGAGGGTTATAAATTGAGATAGGAATGAATAAATGGATAGATGAAAGAAAATTGATCCAAATTAGTATTCCCAGCAGGTAATTGTATCATTGTAAAATAGAATTACTCCAGCTGATATCTGAATTACTAGTTTTTGGGTAAATAAAGAAATTAATTACCAAGACTCCAGAATTATACTTTTCAGAATTTTCACTTTTAAGATGTTGAAGATGAAGTAGGGTCTTTGTGTGTGGAAAATCCACTCAAAGCACAAAGTAGATTTTAATCATTTCTATTTATTTTATATTTTTATTTACTTACTTGTAATGTTTAAAATAAATACCAGCATTTCCGTAAAAAATATTTCTGACTTCAAGAAATCAGCAAATAAAAGACTGTCACCTTGGTAATCGTTTTTGGTTTTAAGAGGAATTGATGAGGTTGTACTGTAGTAAAGATACAGGCATATTTTGGTTGTTAATCAAAGTAATTTTTGGTAAATAATTTAATAAAAAGACTGGCAAAATCTCAAGACTGCATTAATTAGTTTTCATCGTGAAAACATCTTCAGGTCAACAGAATAGACTGACTTTGGATCTATTGTTAGTAGCAGAACTTTTGGGTATATTCTACTTTAATATCCTGTCTGAAATTTTTGTTTCTATACTAGTGCCACGTATGTCATCAAAATTAAATGGTCTGGGAAGCTCACATTTTGATTTTGCTGGGGCTGTTGACAAAATTGGTCCAAAATTAAATTCTGTTTAATTTGTTTTTAAAAAAGACAAAAAATATTGAATTATTAAGCTCTAAGAACAGGCAAGAAAGCTTATGAGGGCTGGAACAATTAGCTTTTTTAAATTCCAAAGTACAGTTCTTAATACAGGGTTCGTGCTACTCCTTAAACTCCTTGAAAACTCCTTGAATTTAATTCACATTTTTAAGGGCACTTGAAAAACTCTTGAATTTTATGATTAGCGAAACTCCTGAATTTTTTGCTTTGATTATTAACTTGCATGGTTCTGAAATAGATCTAGTCAGAAAGATTGAAAATCTGAAAGTCAGCCATGTGCAACCACCGTGTAAAACCTTTGCATAGTTAGCTAACCATACTCCTTAAAAATTCATTTTAGAGTCCTTGTATACTCCTTGAATAGTCCTTGAATTTTAAGTGGTTACCTCAGCACGAACCCTGTTAATAATGACTTAAAAAATGTAGGTGAAAACTCCAAATGATACCAAACTAACTAAAAAACCTGATGTCATTTTACAGTTTCTATTTTACTGTTTGAACAAATTAAACATTTCTTATATTCTTCATTTGCACATTACGTCATCACGGCCATGTTGGTACCATTTAACAAAAGATTTCTCATTAGCATCAATTGTTAACGGTACCACAATGGCCATGTTTTTGTCTTTTAACTCTCTTGGGAATGCTTGCAACCTATCAATATTGTATGAATGACACCTTTATTTAACATTGTACCAACCCTACAAAATGTAACTGTCATAAACAGGAGCTCTTAGAAATTTCTATTTCTGTTGACTATTATTTTTTTAGATATCTATGTTTGCTGTGTGTCCTACACCAATAATGTCACACCTAAAGGCAAGTACCTTGCCATAGTCAGCACAACGGTTGAAACAAGCAATCCAGAACAGGAGCTTGAGCCTGGCTTGAAGTTGTTGGGGAAGATTGATGAGAAGTTTCTGTCCATTTCTAATGTTTATCAGCCTCTTGATGATGGGACAGACAGCAAGGTACAGTAAGAAATGCTCTATTAATGTTGGTCAGTTTTTCTGGAATATTATTATTTCATTGGAATATTTTCGAGTCATTTTCTCTGTGATTTTCAAGGGGAAAAAACAATATATATTATATGTCTAATGGCCGAAATTGAGGGATTGCAGCACATTCAAAGACTTATTTGCATAAGACCAGGATGATTGACGGCTCAGAAAAGACCAAAATCCAATATTTGAAGCTTTGAAATGGGCTGTCAGGATACAAGGGTCATGATGCTTTCTTATGTATTTCTGTGCATTATAGTTATTTTTTCAGTTATGCTTGCCTTTGTTAGCCTGCATCACATCCGGAATTTTCTTTGTAAATATTTAGAAGAAGAAAATTCTGGATGTGACGCAGGCTAGCCTTTGTAAATATCAATCATTTATCCTTTCATATACAAACACTCAAAATACTTTTGTACTTGGCATATATTTTGTTTAACTTTGAGTTAATTGTTTTTGTCATTGATGGATTATTATTTGTGATAGATAATATAGGTAGTAGATATCATTAAATATGCCATTTTTTGATAGATATTTATATCCAAGTCATATGATGCCACCACCCACTTTGAAACAACATGTGAAGATATCATGGCTATGTACAAGAGAATCACTGGTGAAGACTTTGATCCCAGCAGTATTAACGTCAACCTGGACATGGATGAATAATGGATTCAATATTAAGTGGAAGTGATAGGAAAGATTCAAAAATTAATATATCAATTATTATAGACATTAGGTTCTCAAATAAAGTAGCCAAATTAGACTCTAGGCATTATCATAGTCCACTTATTCCAGTGGGAAAAATAGGCTTGAAATTAGGAAATATAAAAAATATTCAAGTGGGAACAATAGAAATAACAATTCAAATGCAGTTAATATATATGTATTATCCTTCAACAGTACAAAAATTGAATTTTGTCAAACATTTTATTTAGTAATATATTTATGCATGAATGTACATTTTAGATTTGAGTTAGTTTCTATGTCCCTAGAAGGCTAAAAAAAACAAATATTGGAATATATTTTCTTTGTTGTTACTAGTATTGAAATAGCCTGTAGTTAGTGCTTGTTTTCAGTGGAGTTATTGATGTAGTCAAATAGCTCAAAACAGAAAATGAAAATGGTCAGACAGTTTTTTTTGCAGGACAAATAATTTTTTTGGAGCAAATTTCTTCTAGTACCATTTTATTTGCCATTGGAAGTCCAAAATGGTCTTAGACTGCCAGTAGTAAATGGCAGGTGACTATTTCTAGCCCTACATGATACACTGTACATGTATTGATGTCATGGTGTATTCAAATAAAAGCGTTTTATCAGCATGGCTGGCAATTTAGTTTGCAAATTATTGTCTGTAATTATATTTGCATGTGATATACTTGGTAAATTAAACTGTTTTTTTGTCCATGGGATAATCAGAACACGTGTCACTCCCCTGAGTATTAATTCTTTATTTTATAGTGGAATGGGTTGAAATCGATGTTGCTTGATATCCCTGGCTCAAAGCTTTATTTCTATTTCTTTTTATCAATGAGACTTATTATGATTACGTCTGAAACCTTTGGCTCGGGTTATTCCGTTTTACTTAAATTGAACTCTAAGAAAATCTTAAAATCCATAAGAAGAAAGCTAAAAAATCACGTTTCGACTCAAAAACGTTTGAAGTGAAATAGAGAAACGAAGAGAATATATAATAGATGAAAAGTACACGACAAAAACAAAACAGCAGGTTCCAAATTGTTGACGTGGCACTATTGACCAACTTGTTTTCTCTGGGAAACCTGTTTTAAATTTTCTTGTACTTTTCATCATATTTTCTTCGTTCATTTTGGCTTCACAGTATATAATGACGTTATGCTAGCGTCGAATAGTCTTCCTTTTTTAGCTTTATATGTATATTTTTAAACTTTTCTTGGCAATCAATTTACAATAGATATTAAAGTGTTTTTTAAGTCTTTTGAAAAGAATATTCGTTTTCTCCCACAATAACAATTACAGGAAATAGGCTTCAACGGTAATTACATTAATGACGTCATATCCTGTACAAGCCAACTTTGGAATTTAAAAAAAGACGTAAAAGAGGAAAATGAAAAGCCAATATACAAGTATGACGTGAATGAATGGGTGAGTTCAGCTTCATTTAGCTTATGACGAAAAGGATTTAAAAAGTTAACGAAGTGTGAAAAAAACGCTCATTATTGGAGTATCGTAGGTATTAAATATTTATCCAGTAGACAGCCTAAAATATCTTTCTTGCAAACCAGGCATACATGTTAGCGCTCTAGTTTATAACGAGAAGAATATAGATCCATTCACGGTTTTTTCGACTTTTTAAATGGACGAGTTAGCAAAAATCCATCGATAATGCTGGTAAAGCACCTCGAAGTTAGTACATTAATCAAGTTGCGTTTTCAAGAGAGTGATACGGATTGTTAACAGGCAAATTAAACAACTTTGCATCCCACTGATACGAACGTTTGTAAAATTTCGTGACCCTTTAGGGCTAAGCATAGCTAGTTAATGGAGTGGAAAGGTTTGGAAACTCCATAGAACAAAGCTATTGTTTTGCCTTTGATGTTGAATCGTACCATCACGTGTTACTGTCGAAGGTGCACGATGAAAGCAAGTATAGCTGAAAATGCTCATTTCCTTATTATTTTCATGTATGAGCACTTAGAAAGTAAAAACTATCATTAACTGCTATTAACAGGCGAATTAAATAGTTTTGCATTCCATTATACCAACGTCTGTAAAATTTCGTGACCTATAGGGCTGAGTATATCAATGGAGTGGAATTATGGTTTGGAAACTTCATAGAACAAAGCTATTGTTTTGCCTTTGATGCTGAATCGTACCATCAGTCAGAGCACGATGAACCAAAGCAAGTATAGCTGAAAATACTCATTTCCTTATTATTTTCATGTATGAACACTTTGAAAGTAAAAACTATCATTCCATGACCAAAAACCTTGCGAATAGATATTTCCGTGCAGGTACAGTTAAGTTACTAGGTGATAAGTAAGAAAGCATTAAAAAGGGCATTTCATTTTCAATAAACAATTAATATTAATCATATAGGATTAATTAACAAATAACACATATTGTAGAACATATTGTAGAACATATTTCTTAAGGGTAAAAAACTTTTACATTGCCTAATACTGTGAACAAATGGAGAAACTTTTCCTTCACTGTGCACTGTCAACGTCATATAAGGCAATGGATAAAGACAAACAAAAACATCGAACAAAAGGTTTCCTAACCATTCCGCTCCATTAACCACATGGGCTGAGCTGTAGATCGTTGCAAGAGAGCACATATATTGATGCTCTCGTTGCCATTTTCCAACCTATCACCCTGAAATTTGGAAATTTGAGGTGCTCTTCTTTGTCCAGTGTTGATCGAATTTTTGCTAACTTGCTGAGTAAAATGCCGAAACTAAAATCGTGGAAGGGACGTCCGACTGACATGGCAAATTATACTTCTTCTATAAAGTCAGTGAGGAAAAATTTCTTTCACTTGTAAAATGATTACAATGGTTTGCTGTCCCACAACACGCTTTCCTGCCAGGCACTTAATTGAAACGACGATGATAATGATGATGATGATGATGATGATGATGATGATGATGATGATGATGATGATGATGAGAGGCCCGGGCGACACGTAGAAAATTCTTGTGTAACGCATAGCGGGGACACATTATAATAAAAGCATTAAAATAATTTGAAGTCTTGGTATTTCGTATATTGTTCTAACTACCAGCGAATTCAATTGCTGCCCGAGCAAACGCGCGCAACAACACCCAACATTGTTGGCAGTTGTTGGATAAGGTTGGCGATTGTACTCAAACGGTCCCAACAAGTCTCAACATGTTGGGCATTATGATGACAATGCAAAGGATCCTGTGACGAAATATGTCCGCAATACCTTTCAAACCTAGTGTTTGTTTATCCGCCATTTTACTTGAAATCATCATGGCTGCATTCATACAACGTGGAAAGAAACGAAAATGCGTAGCAGTTATGGTTATAAATGAAATCCTAAACGAAGAAAGCAAAAAAGAAGTGTCGTGGAAAAATTAACGAGAGGCTGGATCAGGCGACAAAACGAAAATGATGGCTTTTCCAATTCAACTTTTTTACTTTGCGTTTGTTTGTTGCTTGAAATGTCCATGGATACGGCGTGCAGTGCGCGTGCGACAGCGTGACTTTGTTGGACGTGCTGTCCAAAGGAACGCAACATTGTTGGGCTACGCTTCGATGATCGCGAAACAAAAGAAATGTTGGGACTTGTTGTCTGAAAAGTTTGACGAATTTCAAACTGGCAACAACATCCAACAAGTCCCAACAACACGCAACATGGTGTTCAAACGCTCCCAACATGTTGGATCCAACAATGTTGCGCTTGTTTGTGCTCGTGTATACCCTGACAGCTGTGCAGTCTATAAATTTTCCAATAGTTGCACCCTCAGCATCCCATAATGTATTAAAACAATAGAAAACAAGATAGAATCAAGATGGTCGCTGTATCGGCAAAAATTAAAGGTCTAGATTCACTGGGAATATTAAAAAATATTTGGGGGGGGGGGGGGGGTGACGCTGACCTAGATTCCTTTTGCTTAACAAGTTAATTTGCATGGCCAACTGTTTTTACTTCTTCATTTCATATTTGGATATCAAACGAGGTATTTTCAACCATGTCTGATCAGTCTTCAGCAAAATAAGTGCGTTTTTTTTGCCTCTGATTACCTCCAAAGCCGTAAAGTATTATGGGTATAGAAAAGTAGAGTTTAGTTTATTTCTGGATTTAATAGGACCATACCTCCAGAACCAGTGCTGAAGCGCAGTATGGCAGCGCGAAGCATTTACGGCTATGCCGGAGATTTCGGCCCCGACACCGCTATCCGAGGATGTACAGACTGATCAGGAAGCTCGGACGAAGCCTAAGGGAGAGGTTAGTCGGCACCTAGAGCGTAGATGATTAACCCCTTTTTGTTTTAGCTTCGCACCAGTGTCCCAAGATGTGCAAAAGGGACAGCATGGTGGTCTTTAGCAAGGGGGGGGGGGGGTCCTACATGGACGCCAGAGACCCGCCGGGGTAATGAGCCCCGCCCCCCATGTAGACCTACACACTACAGATTACTACAATAAACACTAATACAAAAAGATAATCAAAACATCATTTACATATAGAGTATCATCCTGGTCTACCTAGGATTATACTCATCAAAACACTTCATAGGTTATTCAAGCGAACACAACGTTTTCCCTTGCATAAACGTTACACAAGTACAAGTGAAAAGAAGACAAAGAAAACTACTTTTAGGCTGACCAGGTTATAACAGTAATATCCGGAGAAAACTTTCCCAAAACATTCCAGGATCTGTTGAAAAAACGCCTTGATTTTCGACTAACCGAACGTTTAGAGTAACAGAGCAGATGGATATTAAGTCGTTTCACAACCTTTGCTTTAACCACAGAGGCAACAGGGAGAGTACCCTCAAAGCAATACTCATTCCTAGCCAACCACACAAAGTACTTCAACAGATTAAGAAAACAGGAAAAAACAGGTGGAATAATTTGCCGTTCATGATTGTCATATCCAAATAGCATATGACGAGATTGAAGGGATGGCGACAAGGGAGTAACACGCAGAAATAAGGTCTGAGCCCATAGTAACAGTTCTTGCATGAGGTTATATTCAAAGAATAAATGAACTGGAGTTTCCAAAGGATGTCCACAAAAGCATGAAGGATCAGCAATGTTCATACCAAACTTGACAAGTCGATCACAGGTATAGAGCACTCCATGGCAAATCTTCCACGATAGATCACGAACTTGACGATCCAAAGGCATAATGTTCACTTGTGACCATGTGTCTGTCCAATAGAGCTCGCCAAAGATTGGGCGAAATTTCAGAACGCAATTAGGAAGCATAACATTCCTTTCAATGATATTTGAATAAACAGATTTTGTAGTAAGAGATGAGATAGACAATGCACTACCATCAGAGGACCGCAGAATAGCAAAAGTTTTCGATTGAACTGAGAAATGGCCACCGACGTATGCCCAAGCATCTAAAAGTGAGGCATAAAAATCCGGTAGTAAATGAGAAGGATAATATGCAGGATATGAAAGAACAGAACGTAAATCATCACCAAATACTTTCTCCACAAAAAAGGAGAAGAAAGCACACCATTTCGATGGGGACAGGGCCCACCGCTTTATCCACTGACAATGGAGTGCGCGCACCTTTGATTGTATATCAATTAAACCAAACCCGCCTTGAGTGGTGGATTGGAAAAGAACGTTTTGTGACACCAAATGCTTTTTCCCCGACCAAAAAAAATCCAAAGTACACTTGGAAACTTGCGCCAAGACCCAGTTTGGCATGGCTAGTACTGAGGCACAAAACAATAGACCTGCCATGCCAAGTGCATTCAGGACAAGAGCCTTACCAGAATAGGAAAGATTACGATGTTTCCAAGAATCTAGTACACTAGAAAGTTTGTTTAAGCGACCATCCCAATTTGGATGAGAGACATCATCATTTCCTAAACATGTGCCAAGACAAGGAATACTGTCTGAAGACCACTGCAAGTCAATGGGAGGATCACTACGACCTCTCCAAGAGCCTGCCCAAAGCCCTTTAGATTTCTCTTTATTAATCTTAGCCCCAGATGCCTTTTCATATTCCTCATAGATGGAGAAGACAGTGGATATTTCATCGTCATCTGTACATAACAGGGTCGTGTCATCAGCGTATTGGGAAATAAGTGCTGGTTCATAATCAGGGTGCGGAAGAACCAAACCTCTTAAATAGATTGACGCACGGATACGACACGCTAAAGATTCGGCAATCAGTACGTAAAGGGGCGCTGACAGTGGACAGCCTTGTCTTACACCCCTCGATAAATTTATAAAAGGTGTAAAGAAGCCATTTACCAATACCGAAGACTGAGGTCCAGTATAGAACAAGCGTACCCACGAGCAAAAGGAAGGTCCAAACCCCATGCCTTCAAGGACTCTGAGCATGTAAGACCATTCCACCCTGTCAAAAGCTTTTTCCTGATCCAAAGACAATAAGGCCAGAGGTGAATTAGTTATTTTGCCATATGTAACAGCATCTTGAAGAAGCCTGATGTTTTCACCAATAAATCTGCCAGGTACCGAACAGGTCTGGTCAGGAGATACAACATAAGCGATCACTTTTCGTAGACGGCCCGCGATTGATCTTGAAGCTATCTTGTAGTCTGTACATAATAGGGAGATGGGACGCCAGTTTTTCATCAAAAATCTATCTCCCTTTTTATATGAGAGCGTTATAATCCCTCTCCTCTGAGAAACTGATAGTACACCACACCTAAAGGCACAATTAAGTACAGCTACCAGGTCCTTTCCAATGAGATCCCAAAACTTTAGATAAAATTCTTTGGGAAGACCATCAAAACCAGGCGTTTTACCTGACGGCATCCCCTCAAGAGCCTCAAGACATTCCTTCATGGTCAAAGGACCCTCACACACATCTTTCACTTCTAAAGGAATTCTACGTTCCAAGTTAGAAATAAAATCATCTGCAATGGTTTCATCAGTTTCTTGTGAAGTGAATAAACCCTTGTAAAAAGAGAACCAAGCCTGCCTCAAATTCTCAGGATCAGAAACGTATTGATCATTGCTATCTAGAACAAGATCAATCATTTTGTTGGCCCTATTCTTCTTTCCCATACGGAAGAAAAAGGAAGTGGATCTCTCACCCTCTTCAGTCCATTTGGTACGAGCTCTTATTTCTGCCGCCTTGGCTGCCTCTCGATCAAACAATTCTAATTCATTGAGTACACTATGGTATTGATTTAGAAGAGAGAGATCTCCCCCATCTACCAGAACTTTTAATGATCTTGCTTGAGCTTCCAAGGAATGCCTGGATGCCCGTCGTTTGAAAGATAACTTGGAACAAAACCTAGTGGTGGCTTGTTGGATCTTTCTTTTACCTATATCCCACCAAACAAGCAATGACGTACATGACTCTTTCTGAGGTTGCCAGGACTTCCATAAGTCCCTTACGAGCTCCACGTATGCATCATTATCCAAAATACTAACATTGAGTTTCCAAAAATAAGGGCCTCTGGGTGGAACTTCAGGCAATATGAAATCAAGGAAAACAGCAGAGTGATCAGAATGCGGACAAGGTAAAATACTGCACTCAGAAACATGAGGAACAAAACGCAATGGAAGTCCGATCATATCAATGCGGGACGCAGCCATGCCATTAGTACTGATATAAGTAAATTCTTGGGTTCTAGGATGACAGTGCCTCCAAATGTCAATCAAGCGATTTTCATGGAATAAGATGGGAAGGACAGTAACACTGTCATAACTAGCAGGTAGTACAGAATTAAAGGATCGACGATCCAGAATAGGTGTAAAAACCGTATTGAAATCCCCTAAGAGGAGAATGTCAGACGTAGGATCAAGCCTATCATTTACTTGTGTCAAAAAACCATCTCTTTCAGGATTGTGATTGGGAGCATACAGGGAGACGATAGAAACTTTGCAAGAGTCATATTGGACATCTAAATAAGTGAAGCGGCCATTGATACCCGAGTACTGTTTAAGTACAGAAAAGGGAGAGGCACGCTTTAACAAAATTGCAGTACCACCAGAATGCTTTGTGTTGAAATCTCCAAAAGCTAGATAAGGAGAATTATCAAACCAATTATTGAGTTCTTGTTGTGAAATACAGTGAGTTTCTTGGATGCTCACAATATCAGGCGGGCGAGATAAGGAAGACAGCCAAAAAATAAATGTTGTTCTTTTCACATACTCTCGCAGACCATTTATGTTTATAGTGAGAGCCCTCATTTTAAACAAAAATCAACAAGTATTTATGATAGTTTCAATATTCTGAATAACTGCTTATTAATAAACCATCAATTTCAACATTTTCAATAATCATAACATTATTTGTAACATTATTCATATAACACATGACATTACGTAAACAATTCATACTTCAATACAAATCCTTCAATATATGATTAGAAATATAGATAACTATATAAATACGCAAGAAAAATTAGGGTTTCTTTTTAGAACGTTGAGTAATAACCTCCTTTGGATCCACAGATCTTTTGAGGTTACGTAAATTAGTAAAGCAAATGTCCATCCCTTCAGCAGGTTTTTCCTTCGTCGTGTTTTGTTTGACCATATGACTAAATGAAGGAGAGGACAAAGATGTTCCCAAGGAAATTGAAGAGTTAGAATCACACGAAAGAGATAGTACTTCAACATTTTGAAGAGAATCCTGAGAAGAAGGATTAGGAAAAAGCGGTTGCGAAGAAATAACTTCTGAGGAGGAATCCTTTTGCAAAGAAGAACGCAAATCTGTAGGTTCCTGTACAACTTCAGTGATCACACCTGACTGAGATATATTTTCTGTCAACTCTTGAGACTCCTCTGGGAGAGAAAGAGCAGGATGTTGCGGAAAGTCCTGTCCTTCAGGACGATCTATAGCGTAACGAGGGGGTTCAATAAGATCCTTCGAGCAAGCATAAGAATGGTGACCTTGCGCACCACAGCGGTTGCAGACACCTTTTAGGGGACATCTTGTATTTGAATGTCCCCACCAGTTGCATGAGAAACAACATAATGGCTGACTACGGTATCTAATATGAGCAATAAACGGGTCCAAAAGAACACTCGTAGGAATATGCTCATTTAATGTCACAAAAAGCCGTCTATCTCCAGTTTCAAAGCCAAATTTGTCTAAATTTCTCACCACTTGATTTACGCTCCCATATTTTTCAAAGTATTCCTTGATGTCGTCATCCTCCACCTCACAAGGGAGGTTTGAAACCGTCACAACTTGTTGAGGTGATTCAACCCCATTGAAAAAGCAAAAACAGCCCCTAATATAGATTCCTTTCGTAAATAACTGTTCCCTTTGTCTATGAGATTCCTCCTTAAACGTTACTCTACAAGAATAACCTGTATTAGACACCTGAACACATTTTATGGCAGTACGCAATTCGTTTCCAAGAACTTTTCCAATGGCCGCAATAATTTCATCCCTAGTGACCGGCTGTCTAAGCCTCTGTAATTGACGTGGAAGCCCTAATTCTAATGTATTTGGCCTATGTACAGAGAACATATTTGACCAAAAAATAATATACCAAAAATATTAATAATCAGTGCCCTTGAAGGAAATATTCCTAAGTTGTCGAAGTAGGACAAACCTAGGGAATAATCCAACAGGGGGAGGAGGATACAACTCCAGCTCTTGACTTCTTGATTCTTGATTCTTGAGTCTTGAGAATCTTGAGCCTTGAATCTTGAACTGTGAATCTCAGATCTTGGACTTGAATTTCTACACCGACTTGTCAAGAAAAACTTCACCAACTATCGGCAATCGTGAGCTTACTTGCAAAAGATGATGAACCCCTTGCTATGACCAGATGACCCAACGTTTCACCTCTGTCACTGGAAGCTATTAACCTTAAAAGAACTCCTTTCCATGTGGGATGCATGAACTATGACCTGAACTAAAAACAACAACAACAACAACAACAACAACAACAAATCAAGAAAAAATTCCTAATCGATGAAACAGACAGAGGATATTTGGTTTCAAATGAAAACTCTTACCATACAATATATCTCTCATCCATTCAGTCAGCTAGGCTGTTGCTACGCTGTTAGCATTGAGTAAACACAACTCGCGCACTCCAAGCTTTTCGGGCTCGACCCATGGAAACGGATCGACGTCATGAATAACCTTATTATGTCACAGCTTATTATCGTTTTCAATTTTTGAGAAACGTAGATTTTTCAGATTTTTCATTATTCAGTAAAATAATTTATAGTGCGCGCTAGCTCATCATAAATGCACGTGCTGATTGGCTAACGATGACGTATACAAGAGGGTATTCCACGTGGAATGGCATGGAAGATCAGGAGGGATACCATGTTAAGTTTTGCTTTAAAACTTTTATCCTTTAACCCATCAAGCACCACAAATAAACGTGAAAACTACTTGAAAAAACAAAAACAAAGAAAGAAAGACTACTTGATAAAATAAACGATATGTCCCAGAAAATCTAAAAATAAATCTAAGAACAAATGAAATAAGTCAGATATGCCATTATATGACATCTATATCGTCATTTTTTCCATTTTGGACGCGCCCCTTATGCGCCCCCGCCAATACGTCAGCGTCTAAGCGGTATGCTAAATAATCATTCATCGATGTGAGTCTATCGGGTCGAATTTGTGATGATTTCCAAGAGACGCTATGCAAGATATACCCTTTTTTTAAAAGAAAAAAAAGTTGTCGTCGCAAAAGGCGATAGACGATATTAGGTCATTCCGACATGGAAGTGGTTTCGTTTGAATACAAACAACATTGAATCAGTCTCAGCACAACGGTGCATGTTGTTAACGAGAATAAGAAGCAGAAACACAAGTCATTCCAGCTATTCTTGGATCTTGGAATGACCTATTTCCTTTCACTTCTCGCCTATCGCCTATTGCCTATCGCTTTGGGTCATGACAATGTTTCAGTGCTATGAGATGTTTCCGTAGTGTAGTGGTTATCACATGCGCTTCACACGCGCAAGGTCCTGGGTTCGAACCCCAGTGGAAACATTTTTCCAACAGATAATGCATTTCTTATGTCTGTAATAACTAAATATATCATACAAACTAAATATATCATAACATATTTATATAATATATCTATTTTACATAATCTAAAATGAAACCTACAAAAATAACCCAGTGTTTAAAATGTAAGTTATACACGACTAGTCAAAAATGGCCGCCAAACTCGGTTGGGACTAGGGACAATTGAATGCGAGCGAGGTAAGTAAGGCCTCATTAGTAAGCAAAGTCTACTCAGTACAATATTTTGTGTCAAAGTCATTCTCCTTTACTTCAAAAGACGCTTAAAAGAACTCGAATTGTTGAGATGAATGATTATGATACAAAATATCGTACTGAGTAGACTTTGTTTACTAATGAGGCCTTACTTACCTCGCTTGCATTCAATTGTCCCTAGTCCCAACCGAGTTTGGCGGCCATTTTTGAAAGTCGTGCATAGCCAGGACACTTTTCTCTTATATTAGGATATCGTTGAATTCCAATGTCTGTGTTGGTTATGTGGTTCTCAAACGAAATGCAAAAGTTTGCTGTTTCCGCTGGGGCTCGAACCCAGGACCTTGTGCATGTTAGGCACACGTGATAACCACTACACTACGGAAACAGATGCTGTGGAAAAGCCAAAATACTAATTTCATAAATAGCATCGCTGGTCGTTTTGTTTCATATTCGAAGCTAAGACGACGACGAATAAATATAATAAAAATAAGAAAGTAAAGGAAGTAAGAATTGAAAAGATGAAAGATGAAAGTGTAATAAAAGTATGAATACCTAAGCTGAATCTTTTAGCAGGTGTTATTTCGGGTCATTAATATATATTTGTTGGACTGATCATGGTTCATTTATAACTGACAAAAGAAGGTTGTGGCTGATATTTTGGTAAGTAGTTTCAATTGTGTGCATGGCGTAAATTTATTAAAGAGAAACAATAAAGTTCTATTTTCTTGCTTTTAAATCCACTGCTGACTTTTTGAAGCTATTGTTTTGGATAAAACAAAAAAGACCAGTGTAAAAAAAACCATACAAAAGGAAAGCCATGCATTTATAAGATTTCAATAATTTCAGTAATCATTTAAGTACTCAAATATTAATAGTTGAAAATTTATATTGTTTTGAAATAACTATTTTGAGGCGTTGGCTCAGAAAGAGAACTAAAGCCTGACTTATTTGCACGCTGATATATTGCAACTGGCTCTACAGCCGTTTGCCTTATTACCTTGATTTATGCATTGTATTTTTTGAAGATTTTCAAGCAGGGAAATTTATCAATCATAACCTCCGTGGCGCAATGGATTAGCGCGTTGGACTTCTAATTCAAAGGTTGTGGGTTCGAGTCCCACCGGAGGTGATTTATTTTTGCCCTTTCTGCCGAAGCTAAAGGGATAGCATTCCTTTTAGGTAGCGATACATGGCCTATTGTTCATATTCTACCAAATCTACAAAAGTATTTTTACCTTGCAGTTCACTTGAGTCAAACAAGGCTTTTAAAAGTTAGCGTTAAAAGATTCACAACCCAAGATTATATTAGTCTACTTATATATTAGAACTATTACAAAAGTATTCTCTAAGATACACGTTTTCTAAACGTTGTCATCGCCAAAGGCGAGAAGGAGATAGCAGATCAATCCGACATGGAAATGGTTTCGTTGAATGCAAAGAACATGCATTGAATCAGTCATTCCAGCTATTCTTGCAGTGGATCTTGGAATGACCTATCTCCTATTGCTTTTCGCCTATTACCTTTCGCCTTTGGCGATGACAACCTTTTTTGAAACAAATATATATTGCCTTTGTTTCAGGCTAAGGTGACTAATTTAATTGCGAGTAAATTTAGCGATCTTAGCAAGTCACCCGTTTTGCGTCAAAAGTTAAACGCTCAGATATTTCTGAATTTAGCACAAGTAGTGGCTCAAACATTTAGGCTTTTAACGGTAAAACAACAACAACAACAACATAAGCACATTATTATTTTCTTGAATGATAAATTGTACAAAATTAAATAATTGGTCGGCTACCCGCAACTAGTTTTAAGAACTATTCGATTTCAGATCTGATCTTGGTAAATAGGTATCCATAATTCTGTCTGCCGAGTCTCAAAAATGGAATCTTGGGCGCAAGTGGTTGTGCGGCAAAATAGTTCGCAATATAGTGGACTTTCGTATCGAGTTTTCACTGGTTTTACAGGAGCTACTCAGGAGAGGTGTGCAAGGATGTGCAAGCCCTCCCCCTCCCCGCAAATGGGACGACACGTTCTTCGTTGTTGTTGCTTGAATTTATGTTTACCAAAAGACAAAAATGGCGCTCCCCTCATTTCCTAAAATTGACTACTAAGTGTGTGTAAGTGTTAGTAAATATGTGTAAACGTATGTAAGTCTGTGTGTATATGTGTGTAAAGGTAAAGAGTGTTTAAGAGTGTTTAAGAGTGTGTAATTGTGTATAAGTGTGTGTAAGTGTGTGTAAGTGTGTGTAAGTGTGTGTAAGTGTGTGTAAGTGTGTGTAAGTGTGTGTAAGTGTGTGTAAGTGTGTGTAAGTGTGTGTAAGTGTGTGTGTATGTGTGTGTATGTGTGTGTAGTGTGTGTAGTGTGTGTAGTGTGTGTAGTGTGTGTATGTGTGTGTAGCTATGTGTATGTGTGTGTAGTGTGTGTATGTGTGTGTAGTGTGTGTATGTGTGTGTAGTGTGTGTATGTATGTGTAGTGTGTGTAGTGTGTGTATGTGTGTGTATGTGTGTGTAAGTGTGTGTATGTGTGTGTATGTGTGTGTATGTGTGTGTGTATGTGTGTGTATGTATGTGTATATGTGTGTATGTGTGTGTAAGTGTAAGTGTGTGTAAGTGTGTGTAAGTGTGTGTAAGTGTGTGTGTGTATGTGTGTGTGTGTGTGTGTAAGTGTGTGTGTGTGTGTGTAGTGTGTGTAAGTGTGTGTAAGTGTGTGTGTGTATGAGTGTATGTGTGTAAGTGTGTGTAAATGCGCGTAAGTGTGTGTATTTGAGTTTAAGTGAGAGTATGTGTTTGTAAGTGTGTGTAAATGTTTCGTAAGTTGTGAGTAAGTGTGTGTAGGTTTGTGTAAAAGTGTGTGTAAGTGTGAGTAAGTGTGTGTAAGTTTGTGTAAGTGTGTGTAAATGTGTACAAATGTGTGTGTAAGTTTGTGTAAGTGTGTAAGTGTTTGTAAGCACCTGTAAATGTGTGTAAGTGTGTGTGTATGTGTGTTTATATTTGTGTAAATGTGTGTAAGTGTGTGTAAGTGTGTGTAAGTGTGTGTAAGTGTGTGTAAGTGTGTGTGTATGTGTGTGTAAGTGTGTGTAAGTATGTGTAAATGTGTGTAATTGTATGTAAGTGTGTATAGTGTGTGTAAGTGTGTGTAAGTAAATTTAAGCGTGTGTGTATGTACGTGTAAGTATGTGTAACCTGTGTAAGTTAATGTAAGTGCTGTAAGTGTTCGAAAGATTGTGTAAGTTTGTGTAAGTGTGTGTGTATGTATGTGTAACTGTGCTTAAATGTGTGTACGTGTGTGTAGGTGTGTGTAAATGTCCGTAAGTGTATTTAAGTAAGTTTTAGTGTGTGTGTTAGTGTGTGTACGTGTGTGTAAGTTGGTGTAAGTGTGTGTAAGTGTGTGTGTAGGTGTATGTAGGTGTATGTAGGTGTTCGTAAATGTCCGTAAAAGTGTAAGTGTGTGTAAGTTTGTGTAAGTGTGTTTAAGTGTGTTTAAGTGTGTGTGCATGTGCGTGTAAGTTTGTGTAAGTGTGTGAATATTTCTGTGTAACTCTGTGTATGTGTGCTTAAATGTGTGTAAGTGTGTGTAGGTGAGTGTAAATGTCCGTAAGTGTATTTAAGTGTGTGTATTAGTGTGTGTACGGTAGTAAGTTTTTTCATCTTTTCACGGTGTATAATTTACCTACTTTATACATACTGAGATTTTCTTATCAAATTTCCCTGTGTGAAAAACAAGTTCGCGACTTTTTTTTAGCCAATCAGAAAAGCGAAACGATTTGTCACACGTGAAAAAAGCGTTTCGTGCAATCGCAAACCACTGTCGAAGCGAATCGTGTTTTAGCGGTCATCGCGGGTAGCTTTGTCGAGCAGCTTTCAAATACTTTCAGTGTATTCAAGTTGTTCGTAGTTCAAATTAAACTTATCTAATCAAGAGCTAGGAGATATTTGTGAGGATGGCTGAACAATCAAGAAGATTTGTGTCTCTAGACAAACCTATAGAAAGTTTATCGAAGACCAAAAAAAAAAAAAAAAAAAAAAAAAAACAGAAATACTCTGTCAAAACACGAAGAGATGTAAGTTTGCTGACTGAGTTTCTCAACTCCAAAAATGGAAAGAGAAGAGTCGAGAAAATCCTGCCAGAAGAGCTTAATGGGTATATCAGTGAATTGCAGTACTAACTCAAACGAACAACAGAAAAACATGTCTTTGATTCTGAGTGGAAATACTACAAGTACGTCTATAGAAAAAAGACCAGTGTGCAAAGTGCAGTGGGCACCGAGTGCCGTGAATCTTCATTCATGAAAAGTTCTAGTTTCCCTGCAGCAGGTCCATTCAGTGGAGCAGTTTTTCAATGAGGACAGTTTGACATGACAATAAAAACTGAAAACAAGTCGCCGACTTTCACCGATAACTCATTCAAATCAACAGATCGAGTCAACACATTGCTTCATGACGCATCAAGCGTGTGTTTGAATCGTCGCTCTCCGCTTTGACAAACTAAGTTTATAAGACTTCATTGACCTACTGAGTTTGGTTGCTTATTTCGTTATTTTCTAAAGAACGGTTTCATATTTGGTTTAGAATTTAAACGTTTTGCTATTTACTTTGTACCAGATATGTTTTTTGATTTAAATAGTGATATTTTTACATGTAGCAAGCTTTTAGCTTTTCGGAGGAGAATTTTAAAATACAGCAGTTTTGTATTTTTTTAGAGAACCCATTAAAGGTGAATAAATAAAAACAACAAAATCTCAGTATGTATAAAATAAATAAATTACTTCATGGAAAGCACTTTGTACGGGGTTTTCCCACTCGTTGATTTTGTATCTGAAATCTCACTCGTTCGCTTCGCTCACTCGTTCGATTTCAGATACTTAAACAACTCGTGCGAAAATCCCGTACGCGCGCGCTTTCCATGAAGTAATCTCTATTTTCATCATTACTAATACAACATTAATTTAAGGACGATAAAGCTAGTAAACACGTTTTGAAGTAGCTGTATGCCAAGCAATACATTCTTACTATAAGTAAGAAAAAAAGAGAAGAAAATGAAAAAGTTTTTGTTATCGAGATGTTAATGATTAAACACAAGCGTCTCAACACGTTTTCGATGAAAAAAAACCCGAAAACTGATCTTCACTGGTGCGAAAGTAATCATCAAGTAACCGTTAAATGTAGCTTTTTTACAAAACTTAAACTATGCATGTCGTAGCCTCACAAATACGAATACATCAAAATATTTGAGAAAATATTGAGAAATTTAGTCAACTTTATTTATTATTAATTTTCATTAAGCTCGACAAATTTTGACGTCTACTTTAGGAGTACTTTCTTCATTGTGATCGACTGGACGGACCTTTGGGAAATTATATCGGAAATAGAAGGCGCGCGAGAAACTCAATATTTTACGGCAGTTTTGAATCATTTTGTTTGTAGCTCGTGTTATGGAGGACACTGTCTTGATCTCGAGTACGAAACAGTTCATAAAGTTGATTTTTCCCATATTTACTTTCAACTTTCACCTTTGTCTACTGTGGGCTCCCTGTGGTTATACGCATGATAAATGACGTCATAATTTACATTATGATGTCACAGATCTTAAAGTTTTCTAATTTTTGCAAACGTAAAATTTTCATACATTAAAAGTTATTCAATTCTGCTCAATAATTCATCGAAAGACGAAAGTCAATGTTTTGCAACGAAAGTCAAAGCTTCCTCTGAAAGTGTCAAAGAAATATATTCCATGGTAAGAAAAAAACCTTTTAACTAACGCAAGATACTATTTCTATAAATAAACTGAAAACTATTTTTTACAGGCATTGCCTGATCGACTAAGGTCTACCAGGCAGAGGAGCCTTCAAAGAAAAGAAGATGATTCGTCCTGGATTCTCATCATCCTGGGGTTTGCACTTCAAATCATTTTATATGTACCCAGACTTATCCTGTCAGGTGTCGGTAAGTCTATCAAATTTACACTGAAAATACAAAATCCCTTTAAAAAACCTACTCACAGATCTATCTGGCGAACTCACAGTTCGAACCCTGAAACAACCTCTGGGCTGATCTAAGTCAGGGCATGGCTAACTCACATATCAAATTGGAATTTAACCCTCAAATTAAAAGAGATAGAGAGATAATAATATAGGTTTTCCTGGAACTAAGAAGAGACAGACATGCATTTCTTTTTCTTTTCTAGTCTCCCTTCTTGAAGATGTCATTATCTTTTGGTCGTTGGTTCTGCCATCTCTCAGTAAGGTTGTTCCTGAAGTCATGATCATCTTGAGATTTGTGATGTACCTTGTTTTATTTGTACCGAGACTCATTTGCACAGCTATAGGTAAGACAAGCAACTTGTCTATAATGTTATTCACTTTTTACCCAGAGAAATAATTGAAACCATGAATATTGAGTTGTTGGGTCACAGTGTCTCCTGTGCTTAGAGAGAGTTTTTTTTAACATTCCTCGCCTATTTCTTTTATAAGAAAAACACAAATCTTTGTTAGAACCCCCAATACTAATTCAGTTGAACATCCAAAAGAGCTGTGAAGTATGTTAAAGCGAAGGAAGCTTTTCAACGATAAGAGCAGTCAATTACCGTCGATGCCGCAAACCCGCAAATTGTGTGTACATTTCTTCTAGCTAACTGGCGCACACGAATGCGCAGCTCTCAAGTGAAATGTGCATAGCTCAGAACTAGTAAGGAAATCTTCATCCCGTCTTGAAAGTCTAAGGCAACTAAAGAGATCGTCAGTCGCTCCAAGAGAAATGTTTCTGTTTTACGTTACATGTATTAGATATATATTAGAATATCTCTAGAAACGCGCTTTACGCATGCATAATATATTTTTTAACTTTGTATAGCTTAACGTAATTTATCCTAGGCCTTTTAGCTGCACGTTTCAAGTTTAATAAAGCATCTATCTAGCTTCCATCTATCTGTATCATCTTGGCAGAAGCCAATAAATGCAGTGCTTAAAATCAAGCCATGTTTCTTTTTCCAGGAACGCTTTATGATGATGTGAAGTGTTTTCTGTCATTCGTTAATTGCGCCTAACAACCAAGTTGTCACAGGAAATACCAGAGAGAACAATAGAAATGGAAATATATGGATCATTGGAAAAGGCAATGAAACTGAATGCAAGGAACAAAGAGTAAAAGAAAAGCAGGAAAGAAATCCTGACAAAGAAAACGCTGCTCAATCACGTGACCAGCTGGGCGTGGCAGCGTCCAGGAAAACGGCATGCGAGAAAGCTCCTGAACAACATCAACCAACTGCTTCCAGGAAACATGCTGCACCTAAACAAGATCGCGTCACGACCCAAGGAATCCTGATTGGTTGCTGTCTCGCTGACCAACCAATAGTAGAAAAGGTGAATGATGAAAAAGCAAAGAAGAAGCCAAGAAGAAGGCGCAAGAACAAAGCAGCAAAATCAGCAGGGAAACAAACCACAGCTGTTGTAACTGAGATGGAGCAGACCAGTTCAGTTGCGGTGAAACAAGATGAAGTAGTATCGACAAAAACAGGTATTATGAATGGGAATACCATGAAACTATTCAAATCAATCATCCAGGAATCTATTTTTAAAGCGTCCTTAAATTTCATTTATCCCTAAAACAACCTCTGGGGCTGATCAAAGTCAGAGCACGCTTAACTCAGTTAGGGCTGGTCAAAGTAAGGACGTGGCTAACTCACAGATGGAACCTTGACTCAACCTCTGGACTGATCTAAGTCAGGGCACGGCTAACTCACAGATCGAAGCTTGAAACAACCTCTGGGCTAATCTAAGTCAAGCCGGCACGGCTAACTCAGTTAGAGCTGGTCAAAGTAAGGACGTGGCTAACTCACAGATGGAACCTTGACCCAACCTCTGGACTGATCTAAGTCAGGGCATTCTCACTGATCGTATAATGGGTACTGTGAGGAAGCTGAAAATAGAAGTATACCTGGAGGAGAGAATTCCTCCAATCAATTGTGGACAAACACAAAATACCCCTAAGCCCTAGGGTTGGGAGATGAATGCACTAAATAAAACAGGAGTAATAACGTAATTTATATTTTCTGGCTTATTTTCAGAAAGTTGTCCACTGAAGAACACCACATGTACAGCAACAGCAGCTCCAACGCAATGCAACAACAACCATGCTTCTACTAGAAGACGAACCCGTCGCAGTTACAACTTGGGATCCTACATAACGTACGAACAAAAGAAACAATTGTTTACTAAAAAGAAACAACACAAATAGACTCACTGACAAGGTTTCATCCTCGAAATGGTTCCACTGGCTTTTGTTTCCAACATATCTATCTTATTTGAATGTTTCGTCTTTCAGGGGTGGGTCGTCTGTAGGGTGATTCAGGTCGATTCGTCCCAGGCCTCCTCATACACAGCAATCGAACCCTCCAAGTTTCAACTGCGAACCCTCTATTTAGAAAATATCTAAATACAAAATATTTTTCTTGTTTTTACCTAAAAGTTTCAGTTTTTATTACATCCATTTTGAAATCACAAGCAAATCCTGCAATCTGATTGGTTCCCTGCAGCAGTGATTTCAGTATAAATCGCACGATTTTGAGCTCTAAATTGCACGATTTTGCACATCAACTGATATGAACCAATCACAAGAGAGACATGTCATTTTCTAGCCAATTATATCAAGGAATCCATCTGAGTGTTGTGCTTAACGCTTCTTGCGAAAAAAAAGAGCCACGGCTCAAAAAAAATTTTCTGAAGAACAATTTTACCGTCGAAAGTCATAAAAAAAGACTTAAAAAGCCGTAAAAAGGACTTAAAAAGACCAACTGATCACTTAAAATTGTCAAAAGCATCTTTGTAAAGTAACTGCTTAAGTAAGTTGAAGATATTACAGCGAAAAGCAGTGGGGGAAAATGCAATCGGCATCTTTTGAATGTGACTTCTTGGCGATTGATCGTGGAAAGTGGTTTCCTTTCAATCTGTAAAGCATAACAACACATCGACGAAAATACAGTCATTAAAAGAAGTTTTTCTTAAGAAGAAGATTTTTGCTGAGCTACGTGACTTCTTAAGGACAACCGAAGGACTAAACAACCTTTGATTTTTGCTGTTTTCTCGGCACAAAAGTGTGATCTTAACATGTTGAACAGAAATCGTAAAAACACAAGCAGTGAGCATTAATTGGCTGTAATATGGACAACAGCCAGTTCATTACAACCCTTGTGGGCAGGATTGTCTTGTTATTTAATGTAAGTAAGAGATTCTTAATACATGTAATGCCTTTTGGTCCGATATAAATTCATTTTAGTTTTGGATTAAAAGTGTTGGTTTTCAAAATGAGAATCATTGCTCGATCAGTATAAACAAGTTCTCTTGACAGCATGTTTGAATCGACTGCTTTTAGATTGTAAGTCATATCGGTTTAACTGGAAAAAACGTCTTTTTCAAAAAAGATTTCAAAATGGATATAATAAAGTGGTAATTGAACTTCGTGTCATGCAATTTTGGTCTGAAATCAAACTTGCAATTACAAATCGCGCGTTTGATTTCAGACCAAATTGCACTCCACTCAGTTCAATTACCATTATTAACTTTGAGGTGCTTTTTCAGCATTATTGACGGATGTTTGCTAACTTTGTCCATGGTTCGAGCGTGTAACCAACCTTAGTTTGGTTTCTGTCGTTAATACATAATTTAGAATGTAAATGATTGACATTCGTTTGAACGAAGTGTAATGGATCTTGTTCTGAAGAGATTGACATGTGATCTAAAGTGGGAAAACATTACGCCCTATAAAGGTAAGGGTAAAAGGCTATAAAAATATCACCTCCGTTGATATTCGAACCCACAACCTTTGAATTAGAAGCCCAACTCGCTAATCCATTGCGCCACGGAGGCTGTGATTGATAAGCCGAGATTCCCTGCTTGAAGATGTTCAATAAATCCAATGCATAAATCAAAGTAATAAGGCAAACGGCTGTAGAGTCAATTGCAATTTATCAGTGTGCAATTATCATGAGGTGACAGGGCTGGTCAGCCTTAAGTTCTCTTCTGAGACAAGTTTTTTATTATTTCAAAACAATATGTATTTATAACTTGAAATAATTTCTGCTGAAATATTCAGCTTAGGTATTCATATTCTTATTACACTTTCATCTTTCATCTTTTTAATTCACACTTCCTTCACTTTCTTCTTTTTATTATATTTATTCGTCGTCCTCATAGCTTCGAATATAAAACAAAACAATCAGCGATGAAGCTTTTTATCAAATTAATATTTTAACTTTAAACAGCATCTGTTTCCGTAGTGTAGTGGTTATCACGTGTGCCTAACACGCACAAGGTCCTGGGTTCGAGCCCCAGCGGAAACAGCAGAATTTTGCATTTTGTTTGAGAATCAAATAACCAACACAGATATTGGTATTCAACGATGCCTTAACTATATCCTACCATAAGAGAAAGGTGTCCGCATATCCGTAAATGCTTCGTGCTGCCATACTGCGCTTCAGCACTGGTTCTGGAGGTATGGTCCTATTAAATCCAGAAATAAACTAATTACCAAAAACCGTCGCTTTTCTGAAATAGTGATAACTAAATTTTCGACGGCCCTCTTGAATCAATTGTGTGATGCTGATCGTACCCGTGCAACATTCATAAAGCATGGCGGGGCGGTTTTCAAATGATTCATGTGAAGTTTTGGTATTTCGCATATTGTTCCAACTAGCAACAACTAATTCAATTGCTTTTTAGATGTGCTTCTCATAGGAATCCCAAGAGACTCATTTTTACTCAGTCTGGAGAGAAAAGTAAGAGGGCTCGCAGTCAAAGCTTCTCATTGAACAACATCAAGTCGTAAAACAAAAAGACACCCTGTTTGCTGTGCCATCGTACTGTTATCCACGTCAATCGGGCCCTTCCACGTTTTTTTCTCAACTTTTGATACGAACAATAAGCTAGCAAAAGGGTGAAAAATGCGGAAAATGGTAATGATCTAGATCAAATATTAAGCACATTTTGTTACTAAATACATGCAAAATTTAACACAGCAATCAAAACATGCTAGACATTCGAGTAAATATTTCTTTCGAAAAACGGTTGCCATTTAAAGTTCAAATTGTATGTCATATTCCAAAGGAAGTCTTCTCTGATAAATTTTAGTAAAATTCAAGAAATCTGGTAACTATTCGTTGATTCGCGATCGGGTCCAGAAGTTATTTAGCGTCGAATTACCCCACCCAGACTTCTAAGTTAATATGCGCATGCAAGAGAATATTAAGTAAGAGAGCATATCTCCCATACATGGGTCTGTAACCATGAAAGTTTCTTGAAAATCTTTTTTTAGCTGCGCGCGCAAGCCTGAGCTATTTTTAGCATGCGATCCCTTATTGCTGCTCAGAGTTGTAGTGACTTCCATGCGAGCGAAAAATGTTTAGTTCCCGACGAGAAGAATGCCTTCAAAATTAGTAAAAAGTTGAAATGATTAAAGTATCATCTGTTCTATATGGACGAATTAAACATTAACTTAACAATTGAGGTAAAAGAACATCGAAAAAGATCAAATCAGGACGATTTTCAGTATACGAACAAGCTGAAAACAGCGAAGACGCCATGGGGAAGAAAACTACGATGAAAAATAATGCGATGAAAATAGCGAAAAACCTACAGCGAATACAGCCAAAAAAGCATTTATCGTAGTGTTTTCTAAGTTAAGTTAAAGTGATTTAGAAGACGATGAACAAGACCAGTACTTTGTTTCACACACGAATCAGAACAAACTTGCACCGAAATGTACCGAAGAAAAATTTCTGTTTTCACAGAGGAAAAAACTACAAGAGGCTCTGAAATCTGAAATGATTTTTTCACAATTATTTAATATGTTTAGCTTGCCAAAATACGATATGCCACTTTATGCAAAAGTCATTGCCCATTGAGGAAAGGTGAATTAAGGAAACAGTTTGACTTTTAAGACCAGAACTTGCTTTCATATTTTGCACCATGAATTTTCGCTCCGCCTCAACGTTCAATTAAATTCAATTCAATTTTTTCACACACTTTTTTCCTAACTTTTCAAACTCTTAAGTCCCCAACAGACAATAGAAATACAATCACGATATCGGCCAAGTACAAAAAGTGAATCAAACTTAGCATTTGAGGATTCAAACTAATAAAAAAGAGATTATTTTTACCTGATTGAAGGGCATTTTACTTGCGATATTTTCCGTCAGACGCTCTCAGTTCGGCGTATTTGTGCCTTTATGTTTAATTCTTCTGTTCCAAGCACCTTGACTGTTTTCAGCTATCTTAAAACCTCTTCTTTTTACTGGTAAACAACTGATTCCAACAGTAAATGCTAAATTTTCTCTCAAGTTTATAAAGTTTTTTAAACTTTTGTCTCAGCGAATTCAACAGGTTTATTCATCGAAAATCCGGCTCTTTCGTAAACGAGTCCAATCTACCTTCATTTTAGATGTCCATTAGATAACTTGTCATTTTGAAAACACTGAAGTTCAGGTCAGAAGTACGTGTTCTTGGGATACAGCAATATTAACTGTTGTGACGACAGAGAATTTTAGCCGAGTTAATGATTAGCTCAACCGTTCAATATTTAATTCAATTGAGTCAATAAGTCAAATTCAAGCCCAGTTGGTCATAATAGCAGGATAAAAGTTATAGTAACTTTAGGAAGTCTTTTCTTACTACAAAGAATAACGAGTTAATCCGCAGCAATAGATTGTGCATGGCTGAAACAATACGCTAACAAATCGGTTCCGATTATAACGATCTCACGGGAATATTCGGGTTAGTTCGCGTATTGTTTAGCCATGTGCTCATTAGCGCTAAATCTTCATTAACCTACGATCTCTTTAGAAATTAGTTTAGTTTTGTTGGATACGCGGTTGCCACAGACGCTTAAATCTGGGTTGTCCTTAAATATTATTTTAATATTTTAGCTTAGTTTATGACTTGTTTACGATATTTTCTGTTTACCATTTCGGAAATTCTAACTAAGTTATTCCCGTACCAAATTGAGTTAAAGTTTGATTTCTTTTCATAAGATGGTAAACAAAGAGTTAGTCTTTTTAGGAGTATGTACGTTTTTATGTACTTCATTACGAAGTGGTAAGAAAACTAAGATTTCTCACTGCATAGTTACCAACTAGGCTAAGTAAGGGGGGTGCACGACATACTGGTTGTTAAGATAAAACTGAGCTAGACTGGCAGCTGTCCTTCAAGATCCTTGGACTATAAAAGGAGAGTTACCACGCTAGTTTGGTGTGTTAGTCGGGAACCCGAATGCTACAACAACTTGGTACGCTTCCAACAACTTTATAAGGTATGAGTGCACCTCTTCTCTTGTTACCGAGTGTGGAGTGTAACCAAAATAGTGAGTTAATTTAGAAGTGTGATATCCTATATTTCATCGCTTAGTATGTGTGATTGGTATTGGTTACTTAGTGATATTTATTTTCCTAGCGTGTGATATTTACGATTTCAAGTTGTATTAGTTAAAATTATTCAGTCATGCGATTCAATAAATTGTTTTGTAAAGTTACTCTCCGTTCTCATTCCTTTGCGTTAACTCAACGAACTCGCGCTGTCGCGGCATTTGAAATATAGTGCCGTCACAAATTGGTGCCCCGTGTGAGGAAATGAGTTTTTAGTTTTAAATTTCGCGAGGGGAGAGTATTAGTCATTTCCTCTCTAAATGTATTTGTTGCGTTTTACTTGTCCTGGTAATTCGGTTATGCGTAATGAAAGCACGGATCGTTATAAATTTTTTTCGAGAGACTTTGAGTGCTATCGTTTAAGTAGTATTGTGTTATTAACAGTTGGGTCTCGACTGATAATCTAGGGAAACGGTGTAATTTCTAGTGGGTCTTGCTCTTTTATTTGTGTTGTACGGCAACAAACAAAGTACCATTACAACCAACCATTTTAACAAAATTTATTCCATATCACGGGTTAATTGGTTTTGTTCGGCAAGTTATTGTATGACAACGCTAGAAGCCAGAATAATCTAGAAGTATTGCTGGGGACCCAACTAGGTAGTGTATATTTTGTGAAAATTGAATGAGTAAGGTCACTGAAACGACTTATAAGAACGAGAATTCCAAGGACCAGCAGCAGTACTGCGACGGGACCTGCAGCCTTACATTGAACTTGAGGTCCCGGAGTAAAGCGAAAACCATAAAGTCCGCGGACCAGCCGAAGGCCAAACAGAAACCCACTAACAGAAAAGGAACAGAAACTAGTAAAAGCCTACCACCAGAACACGAGAATCCACCAGAAGACAGTCACCCACCAGAACACGAGAATCCACCAGAAGACAGTCACCCACCAGAACACGAGAATCCGCCAGAAGACAGTTATCAAACGGAACAGGTTGAAGCACCGCCAGACCAAGTGAACCAAGTTAACATGGAAGAAGCCGGAGCCCAAGAGCCAGGGATGGTCCCCGAGCTAGCCGCCCAAATTGCCCAGTCTTTGGCCGACATGCAGCAACAACAGCAGCAGGACAAATCCCTGAATGGTCTACCACAGCTCCGAACCTTCACGGGCCATCCAGACGAGGATGTCAGAGATTTTATCGTACAGTTCGAAAGCATGGCTGGACTACGAAAATGGCCTGCTGACCAGAGAAGCCATATCATCGGCTTTTACCTGGCTGGCCATGCCAGGGAATGGTATTCTTCGCTCCCAGCTGACGTGAAGGCCAACTATGCCCAGCTGATCGACGGACTGAAAGCTCACTACGATGGGCAGACATACCTACGCCGCCAAGAGTTGAATAATAGAAAGCAAAGGCCCGAGGAATCAGTGAATGACTATGCCCAGGATATCTCTCGGCGTGCACGCAGTCTTGGTCTGTCCGAACACGACAAGATCCACAAGTTTGTTCAAGGCCTACTGCCCCAACTACAAGAACACGTAGTTATGGCCCGACCTACTACATACAAAGACGCAGTGGAACTCGCCACTATCAAAGCAAGTTTCCTCCAACCGAAACCAGTCTGCGGAGTTGCTGTCCAGTCATCAGCAGAAATCCAAGTACTGCAGGCTCAACTGAACGACTTGAAGGAAGAACTGCGGTACCTGGGAAAGCCACAACAGAGAAGCGAAAATGACGACCTGCCACGACAGATGGCTGCCATGGCTAATGCCATAAGGACGCTCTCGACTAAATTGAACCAACCGACCTTGGCAGCGATACCACAGAGAAGGAACCAACCAAGCAGAATGCCGCCTAATCATCAGTACGACACGGGGGGACAGCGAAGTAACCATGGTTATAACCAACGTGGAGGTAGAGGTCAACGGACCACGGAAGGGGATGTTATTTGCTACCATTGTAGACGGGTTGGACACTACAGACGAAGCTGTCCTGATCTCCAAGAGTATTCAAGGCAGTCGAGATACCAGCAACAAAGCCAAGCCTTCCCACCAAGACCGATAGAAGCCATGTCCGACCCACACCAAAATTACCAGCGCCCGCCGTCAAACTAAACAGGGCTTCTATTCGAGGAGTTCGTGTTAGCCAAAGGATAGGAGCCCGAGGAAATGTAAATAACAACACCTTCAAGCCATTTGAAATACAAAATGCACCGTATATACCCACGTCAAAGAAGTTTAACGAACCGTATAACCCCACAAGTAACACTAATTATTATGCACGAAGGAGTACACAAATTAATGGACCGTGTAACCAGCCCACAAGAAGCACGGAACAATACGCACGAAAAAGTACAGCACCAATTAACCTGCAGCATGAAAGCCCAATAGTCCCCGGAAAAAGTAGCCAAACAAGGAAGGAAGACAGAAAAATGCCCAATAAAGGAATGATTGGGACGATATTAACCACCAGCCACCAGAATGATTATCAAGAAACAGACAATCAAGCCTACCTACACGCGACCGTTCATCCAAGTCAACCAAGTGGTAAGAAACAGAACTATGGAGCCGAGACAGATAAACAACCTCAAAGTCCCTGCCAAATGAAGACTCATCGTGCGAACGAACAACCTGTTGCTGAACGCGGAACCGTTTCCGACCGGCCAATCGGAAACTATTCCGGCAGAGAACTCGCCAGATCGTTTCCTGTACAACAATCAAGTTTTAATCAAGAAGTTACCCAAGAGACAAAAAGACATGAATTTACAAGGAAAATTGAAGAGACAAACGTAAATCAAGAAGTTGCAGACCACGGCAAAGGAAGTGCCGAACAAATTAATATGGAACCAGTTGCAGAATACGAGAAGACTAAGAATACCAAAGATAAAGACGTCGTTAATCAACAGGAACCTGAAACAGTGGAGGTCCTGACCAATGAGCCCAAGGCTGAGCTTCAAAAGCGCTGTCCAAGACAGAACTACAACCACGAGGAAGGTGTAGTACCAGAAAGTTCGAAAAGAGACGAACTGACAATTAGTATTGATAACGATGCAACTGACGAAATTAACGATGATGAAATTAAAGGAAATAAGATGTTAAAAGTGGCGCCACAAGAATCCGAGAATACCAGTACAGGAAAAGACATGGCAAGTCTGGCAGCAAGCAGCAACTACGAGACCGCGGAAATTAACAACAGAATAGCCAAAGAAACAAGGGACAATTACTACCAGGTATCAGTTACGGCCAACGAGATGCCGACAGACGGAGAATCCACAGTTTATGGGGAAATAGCAGATACCAAAGTAAGGATATTGATAGACTCTGGTGCCGCCATATCGGCAGTTAGTGAAAAACTGTTCGAAGAAATACCGCTTCTCCGAAGCAGCGAACTAAACCAAATTCACAATGTACAAGTCCAGTCCGTGAACGGTCAACCACTCAAGATACTTGGACAGATTACCGTTGAAGTAGGAATCGGAGGGCAAAGCTACGAGTTACAAGCCCACATTATCAAGGACTTACACTACAATGTTGTACTTGGCCGAGATTTCTTAAAGGAACACGAAGCCCAAATTGAATTTGCAAAAGAAACAGTACGATTGGCAAGGTTGACTGAGCAAAGCAGCACTTTCCCAAAGAATACCGCCAGAACAGACCCGCAGCTTGGCCCATCCACAGTCGTTGCTGCTGCAACTTACGTAGTTCCACCGCTTACAGAGACCGTCTTCCCTGTAAGGATTACTGGAGACCTAGCAGTCGGAGTTCAAGGCTATGTTGACCCTGACGAGCGACTGGTATCCCGCTTTCAAGTCTTTGGAACCACAGTCCTCGCGAATGTCAGCCAAGAGAAAACAGTTCCATTTCGAGTCATAAACCCGACAGATACACCAGTAACGATCTATCGCAACACCAACCTGGGGTCCTTTTACCCAAGCCTTGGCGTCATGGCTGCGGTCGAGCTGGATGAGCCTAACAACCCTGTGAGTTCTACACCTGAAAATCTAAGTGAATCTAAAGACACAACCGAACAAGTCCCTATACAATGGGACGACGCAAGCATGACGACGGAACAACAGTCTGCACTTCGAAGACTCGTTAATGAACATAGAGATGTATTTGCATTGAAACCAGACGAGCTTGGCTGTACATCATTGGTGGAACATCATATAGACACTGGGAATACCCCACCAATCCGGCGCCCTCCTTACAGAACGTCGCCAGAGCAGAGACAGCGGATCGACACGCACGTACAAGAAATGCTGGAAAGAGGAATAATTGAACCATCAAGTTCCGCTTGGAGTGCTCCTGTAGTACTAGTGAAGAAGCGCGATGGCACCGACCGGTTCTGCGTGGACTACAGAAAGTTAAATGCTGTAACTCGTAAGGACAGCTATCCCCTTCCAAGAACTGATGACGTCCTAGATGCCCTGCACGAAACACAGTACTTCAGCTCTTTGGACCTGATGGCGGGCTACTGGCAAGTGAAGATGGACGAAAACTCACGAGATAAAACTGCTTTTGTCACTCACTCTGGACTATTTCACTTTTTAAAGATGCCATTTGGGCTCTGTAATTCGCCTAGTACCTTCCAGAGACTCATGGAATGTATGCTGAGGGGACTAACCTGGAAGATCTGCCTGCTGTACTTGGACGACATCATCATCTTCAGTAAAACCTTTCAAGAACATCTGGAACACCTGAAGCTAGTATTTGGACGACTACGAGCGGCTAAGGTAAAGTTGAAGCCATCAAAGTGTTACTTCGCCAGTCACAAAGTCGAATTTCTGGGCCATGTAGTAAGCAGGGAAGGAGTCCAACCTAATGAAGACAAGATCAACGCAGTCAAGAATTATCCAAGACCACGAAACGTCACTGATGTCCGAGCATTCTTAGGACTGTGCAACTACTACCGTCGATTTGTCCAAGGGTTCGCCAAGATGGCAGCGCCGCTTAACCAATTAACACGGAAGGCCGCACGTTTCCTATGGAGCGAAGATCACCAAATCGCCTTCGACAAGCTGAAAACTGCACTGACAACTACCCCCATTCTGGCGTTTCCTGACTTCAGAGAAGAATTTCATCTATTCGTAGACGCCAGTCAAGATGCTATTGGAATCACACTAGGCCAAATTCAACATGGTAAAGAACGAGTAATTGCATATGGAGGACGTAATTTATCAGAGACTGAACGCAAGTACAGCACTACAGAAAGAGAAGCACTCGCAGTCGTCTTCGGCATCAAGAAATGCAGACCATACCTATACGGACGAAAGTTCACAGTCCACTCCGACCATCACTCACTTCGCTGGCTGATGAATACCAGACACGAGACTGGCCGACTGGCTCGCTGGGCGCTCACACTACAAGAATACGATTTTGAAATTATTCACAGACCCGGTTCTTCCAATGGAAATGCAGACGCCTTATCCCGACGGCAGTACCACGACAATATTGCAGGAATTGTCTCGCAAGAACCTACACTACCGCTGACCAGAACCCTAGAGCAAGTTAAACAGTTGCAGAGGAGGGATCCTGACCTAGGCGACCTTATTACGTACATTGAAACAGACAAGCTTCCAGCCCAAAATAACAAAGCACGACCACTTATGCTAATAGAAGACCAGTTCTACTTGGATGACAATGGCCTATTGTTCCACATCTGGATGCCCAGTCAACCGGCTCGTCACGCTATCTGCTACCAGCTAGTCATTCCACAAGCCCTCAGATTTGAAGTATTACTGTGGGGTCACGACGACGTTACAGCAGGACATCTTGGAGTAAACAAGACTTATGCCAAACTTCGACAGCGCTACTACTGGAAAGGAATGTTCCGGGACATCGAACACTGGTGTAGATCCTGTATCGACTGTGCTATGCGAAAACAACCCAAGAACAGAGCAAAGGCACCTTTACTTCCCATCCCAGTAGAAGGCGCGTTCGACCGAGTAGCAGTGGACTGTTTGGGACCATTCCCACCAACGCACTCTGGTAATCGTTATATCGTGGTCTTCTCGGATTACCTTACTCGCTGGCCTGAGGCTTTCGCAGTGCCAACCATCGATGCGCCAGTTATTGCACGGCTATTTGTTGAAGAGATAGTTACTCGTCATGGAGCGCCTCGCACCTTACTGTCTGACAGAGGAACGAACTTCCTTTCTTCTCTTTTGAGGGAAATCTGCCAGATCATGAACACTAAGAAGGTCCAGACTACGGCCTACCACCCACAGTGCGACGGAGTTGTCGAACGTTTTAATGGGACGATCGCTCAGTCGCTTTCCATGTACGTTGCCGCTGACCAGAAAGACTGGGATACCTATCTGACTTCCATTCTTTTTGCATACCGTGTCTCTCCACAAGCCTCGACCTTAGACAGTCCGTTTTATCTGCTGTATGGCCGGGAACCAAGGCTACCGATGGATGTGAGTTTACTAGCTCCCTCGAAGCTATCCAACTCAGTAGAAGAGCATCGTAGAAGAATAATCAACCAGATTAATGAAGCCCAGAACCTCGCTCGTATGAACATACAAAAGGCTCAGCAGAAAATGAAAGCACTTTACGACCGAAACACCAAACCTGTTACCTTTGACATTGGTGATAGAGTCTGGGTTTACACTCCAAAACCAAGAAAAGGTTTATCCAAGAAATTGCGTCACTTCTGGTTTGGTCCATACCGTATAACCAAAAAAATGTCACCCGTGCACTTCGAACTTACGACCTGTGACAACAGAAAAGTGAGCACTTCAATCCACGCCAACCGCATGAAACCATATATTGATCCTAATGACCGGCCAATTGCACCACCTGCTAAAGACAATGATGAGCCTTACCTGTGTCATGAAGATCTACCGCCCAATAGCTATGAAGAACCCGGGAATGAGGCAACAGCCGACAGTACGCAACCGGCAGAACCCGAGGAACCCATAGCCGACAGTGCGCAACCAATCGATTCTCAGCCCGACTCAGTACAAGAACAAACTACCCGAACAGGCAATGACGTTTACCAGGCAGAGCGCATCGTTAAGGAAAAGAAAAAGAAAGGAAAATCCTACTACCTCATAAAATGGAAAGACTACGAGGATAAGGACAACACCTGGGAACCTGAGGAAAACATATTGGACAACGCGCTTATCGAAAATTTTAAACGACAGAAGCTCAATAACCGCGTCGCTGCCGCCATTCAGCGTTTTATCAGTTGGCACCGCTGACCCAAACCTCATGCCAGCTAAAGAACCCAGGAGCCAAGACATCCTACGCTCCACTGATACCATCCTGTCCTCTTCGTTTTAGATGATGACGGTGATATTCCTGTTCCTACTCTATATGACCTTGGTCCACGCCCAAGACCCGCACTCTCATGGCTTTGAGGCAATTGGAAGAAAGGTGACCTACTACCCTCAATCCATGATGCCGACAACGAATCCACGTACTTTGGTGTTTTTCAAGGAAACGAAGCTGATAAATATCGTAACAAAATTCCCTACCAGGCGCAGCCGCCCTGCTCCAGTCATCAATAATACATGTTCCGGATAGGCGAAACCATTTCTTGACCAAATACTAGCATCTGTCCACTCTGTGCAGCGAATCACTCGTCGCCTGGTCACGCTTCCTGACCAACCTTGTGGAATGCGATTCCTATCTACGAAGATACTACCATTATGCAACTGGCTTTAGTTCATATATGCGATGCCCACGAATGTACAAGAAATCCCTGACAGCATGTAAAGCATGGGCTTTGGAAACGTGTAAAGGAATCTCTGTGCATGAAAGAACCTGGCTACGACACCGTTCCCGTTAACGATATCCTGACGTACATTGCATTTTCGCTTGGTGTTTTAAACCTTCTGCTACCTTGCCTTATCTTCGTTTCGGGACGACACTTATATCACAGTCACCGCATTCGCAAGCCGGAAGAAATACGCCTCCGCCACAAGGAACAAGTTACTACGGAAGATCCACGCTGCACAGGCTGTAACCACCTCTTACAAGTAACAGATCATGAAGACCCTGACAATGGTACAATTGAACTGAACTCTTAGTTAAACTTAATGGTAATGTTGTACAGTAGTGTACACGTTTTACACAATAGCTGCCACGGGTTAGCAGCTCCGTCTGCAGATTTCATTGTGTTCGCATATTTAATCCAATTTCAAAACAATCGTATTTACTCAACGTTTCAATTGCTATAATGTGGCCATGTTTTCACGTTTTGTCGTTACCTTTCTATTTAACCTCCTCAATATTGGTTAATTCTTTCAACACATTTCAGGAGAAATGTTAATGTAAGGAGAGGGGTATGTGACGACAGAGAATTTTAGCCGAGTTAATGATTAGCTCAACCGTTCAATATTTAATTCAATTGAGTCAATAAGTCAAATTCAAGCCCAGTTGGTCATGATAGCAGGATAAAAGTTATAGTAACTTTAGGAAGTCTTTTCTTACTACAAAGAATAACGAGTTAATCCGCAGCAATAGATTGTGCATGGCTGAAACAATACGCTAACAAATCGGTTCCGATTATAACGATCTCACGGGAATATTCGGGTTAGTTCGCGTATTGTTTAGCCATGTGCTCATTAGCGCTAAATCTTCATTAACCTACGATCTCTTTAGAAATTAGTTTAGTTTTGTTGGATACGCGGTTGCCACAGACGCTTAAATCTGGGTTGTCCTTAAATATTATTTTAATATTTTAGCTTAGTTTATGACTTGTTTACGATATTTTCTGTTTACCATTTCGGAAATTCTAACTAAGTTATTCCCGTACCAAATTGAGTTAAAGTTTGATTTCTTTTCATAAGATGGTAAACAAAGAGTTAGTCTTTTTAGGAGTATGTACGTTTTTATGTACTTCATTACGAAGTGGTAAGAAAACTAAGATTTCTCACTGCATAGTTACCAACTAGGCTAAGTAAGGGGGGTGCACGACATACTGGTTGTTAAGATAAAACTGAGCTAGACTGGCAGCTGTCCTTCAAGATCCTTGGACTATAAAAGGAGAGTTACCACGCTAGTTTGGTGTGTTAGTCGGGAACCCGAATGCTACAACAACTTGGTACGCTTCCAACAACTTTATAAGGTATGAGTGCACCTCTTCTCTTGTTACCGAGTGTGGAGTGTAACCAAAATAGTGAGTTAATTTAGAAGTGTGATATCCTATATTTCATCGCTTAGTATGTGTGATTGGTATTGGTTACTTAGTGATATTTATTTTCCTAGCGTGTGATATTTACGATTTCAAGTTGTATTAGTTAAAATTATTCAGTCATGCGATTCAATAAATTGTTTTGTAAAGTTACTCTCCGTTCTCATTCCTTTGCGTTAACTCAACGAACTCGCGCTGTCGCGGCATTTGAAATATAGTGCCGTCACACTGTATTTCAGTTTAGGTGTAGAATTGTGGAATAACTTACAGTCTCATCTATAACTGCAATCAACTCCAAAATGAATGAATCTCAATCGAGTTGTTTTGATTTAAAAACAAGCTTGAATGATCTTGTCTCAGCTGAGTATTTTTCACATATTCTGCTTATGGATTCCTTCACAACCTTTCAGAATTTCTCAAGGAATTCCTCTAACGCATTTTCTCGTAAAATTGAATAAAGTTTGGTCTGTCAACTACATGAAGCTTGCTTGTCACTGCCGATCTCCCTTGTGTACCCATGACATCACTACAATCTGACCAATCAGAAGTCGTACGTTAAAATAGCTCAGGTTTGCGCGCGGAGCTAAAAATAGATTTTCAAGAAACTTTCATGGGTCACAGGGATATGCTCTCTTATTATATGGCAAGGTAATTTCACGCGCTATGATTGGTCAATTTGCGGTCCATAACTTACGGTACGGACCGAAAAATGAAATGGTTCACTGAGTGTACGTACTGATGATCTTTTAAAACATTCAAATCTTTATCAAAAAAATATATTTCTGGATGAAAATCGTCGGAAAACCTTCAATAAATAATTAAAGATAGCTGAAAGTCACTGGCATTTAATGTAAAACTTATCAAACAAGCGACAACTCTTTCATACAAGCGAAACTCTTTCGATCAAGGCTCTACACGGCACTAGTTGAGCGATTTTATACGACTAGAAGAAACTAGGAAAACTAACTATGCTAAAGCTAAAACTATGTCAAACTACGAACTAAAGGATGGTGAACAGCGGCTAATTCAGTAAATGAAATAAAGATAGGTTTACCGTGACACGGCTTAAAAACGCGTGATTGGTCAATTCAAAATATTAACTGAGGATGCGCAGTGTGGTTTTCCGCTGAATTTAGCGCGGGCGTCAGTACAAAATGGCGGACGAGAAAGAATTCTTGTCGAGCGCTATTTTTTTCCAAAAATCGAAGTTTTTTTCCTAACATAACTGGATTAAATGTCGTAATTGATCAAGAAAACAAGTCAGATGAGTATCTTGATCTTATGTGAATGGTCAATTGTATTGTTTTCAGTCTTATTCGGACAAAAACAAGTCATCGAAGTGTATGTATTTGAATAAAAAGACAGTGAAGAAATGCAATTATTGCGCCGTTATTCTAAGTCTTTTCCAAAGTTCTGACCTATAAATGCTGCTCGATTGTCAAGATAATAATGTAAATATAGTCGTGAGTGCTTTAAATTTGAAAATATGTAATCAAAACTATAGATGAGCATGCTTTACTCCAATTGCACAGTAGAATATTAAAACAACTACAAACAAAAAAGTTAGCTTTTAAAACTGTTTCCACTTAATGTTAGTGCTACATTTATAGACAAGCAGAAGTTGTCAAGGTTCTGAGTTTTATCAAAAACCTGTTATAATCAGGTACTCATTTAGATAAGCATGGTGAAACAACATTTGGAATCTTTGGCTTTTTCACATCCGTGTTTAGTTTAGATATAATGAAATTCTTCATCAATTGTAATCTGACTAGAAAGCCCTTTATGTGGCATAATTTGCTTTTGGGTTCATCCAAAATGCTAATTCCCTCACAGTGTAGTAGTGTTTCATGTATACATCAGATTCCTTGTTTTTGTTAGTTGATTCAATCGTATGTTGTTGGTTGTAAAGGTAAGTGATCTCGACATTACATTTGCATTGTGTATTTCATCAGTCAGACAGAGCGGAAAAACCGGACGCATGCGCATTAGAGACTATTTTCATGAGCAATCCAATATGGCGGACGAAAGCGGTAAAAATCTGTCTCTAGGAAAATTGCTCTAAAAACGGACAAAAACGCAGCAATGACACTCAAAACTTTTGATCACAACTCGTAATCTGCCACAGTACTTGATCTTGGTAGTTTTTTTGAAGCTTGTGGTCGACTTGACGCCAAAATAATGAATTCTTCGACTTGATTCAGAAGGACTTCGATCGCATCTCCTAGTGTTCGATGACAAGTGGAGAATCTTCAAATATAAGGACAGATATGGATATATAAGCTTCATACTTCGGCAAAAGAACGATAACTGAATGAACTTAAACATATCAAATAGCATCCGAAAAATTTTGATACCATTTTTCAAACGAGGCATTTGAACTCACGACACGTGGGCCGAACAAGCGTAAGTTTACCTACACTGTTTTGCTTGTTCAGTCGTAACCTGCAGACTTATCCTTGGCAATTATTTCGAAATATCTGAGTTATTCGCTACTACCTACCAAATGATGATCACTCTTCTGAAATTCTCTGACAAAAACGTCAATCAAGTGATTCACGAAACTGCTGAGTTGAGTAATAAGCATTCTCTCTTGGAGGGTTCGCGTCGTCGTCGTTATCGTCGTTATCATCGTCATCTTCTTCGTCGTCGCTTTCGGCATCATCATCATCTTCGACCTTTAGTGATCCAGCATTAAAAGTGCTAGACAGAGTCTGGACTTTGAGTAGCAGACGAGGATGGCATATAGGGCAGTTGCGAGGAGCGCGAGCAGGCATGCAGAGGACGTGGAAGGAATGTCCACAAGTCAGGGTTAGTGTGTTGTCGTCTTCGGTTTCGCATTCTGCTAAATCACATGCTTCTTGTGGGTCGGGTTCTTCTTCTCCCCAAGCATATCCAAGTGGCAGACTTCTTTGGTCCACAGTGGCATCAAAGGAAGGTAGGTAATATGGCTGTTAAAATTCATGTAAAATCAAACAATTAATTACAGTGTACGTAATTGTTTGTGTTTGTAATTTAAATACTTAAAACACAAACTCGTCTTACCTGAAATTTTTTTCTCCCTTTGGGTGGTTTTACTGTACCATCTCCACTGTTCCAAATATCCCCAAACAGGTCAATGATGTGCTCTGCAGCAAGGCCACAGATAACTGAATAGTCCTTGTGCCCTTGTGTGAATGAATGAACTTTATTTACAAAAAAATGACAGTACAAATAACTGATTTAACCCACTCGCCCTCTAAAAAATAAAAATACCTAAATTAGGAATTATTTATGGGATATGCTGAAGCTAAATAATATTCAAATAATATGTTGAGTCTAATTATAATACCTTGTCCCCTTTTATATTGTGGCACAAACCATTCTTGGAAATCATTGTTGAACCGCAGAGTGTTCAGGATATGAGCTGTTGTTCGTATCTGCTCAGGTGTATACCAGGGCTGTATTTCACTGTCAATTACAAATTTCATAAATTATGTTAATTTACTTTCGATTGGAAATATATATATATATATAAATAGTTAACAGTCTGTAGTAATTATTGCATTTAATATGTGATTACACTTATTTCATTACAGTACCTTCTTAATAATGAATGAAATATTTCCACTTTTTTCTCAGAGAGCACATTCATCGACCTTTTGACATTATGGATTGATGCCAGATTTTCATGATGGATCATGTTACTCAGTTGACACAGAGTGGCCTTGTCATAATGACGACGACGGTGAATAATAAACAAAACAGCAACTCGAACCAGTGCTTCAACTTCCACTGCGAAAGATAACTGGATAGAAGTGGAAGACCAAAGGAACAACTTCGTCCAATAAGTGTAACAACAAAGCATATTCAGTACTCTTGTATCGTTGGCCAAAGTGCTGCAATACAGTGTCCCTGACAAGAAGCCAACCTCCAAAACAAGCAGTAATCAAGGTGCTGATCCTAAAGGGTTTTGGTTTTTTTGCTAATACTTTCCTTTGGCCAAATATAGCCTTGTATAATGGCTCAAAGAAAAATCTGTAGAACTTAACAACATTTTGTTGAGCATTAAAAGAGATGTGAAAGGGTCCCTGCCAAGGTACAAGAGAAATGAAATGGAATGGATCTTCAATTGGATTGAGCTGCAAGAAGAAGGTAAATAATGTAAATAATCTTTGTAAAATTCATAATCAAGCCCTTGTGATCTAGTGTCTTTTATGTCATTTTTTTCCTTTGTTCATGTTGTGTTTACCTGAGCAAGTAATTTTTTCTCAAAATACCAAGTTGGCCAATCTCCTGTCGTAAATAAGATATTATTTTGCATATATTGCACAAGTTGTGGTGATTCTCTAACAGTGTGGAGTAATGCCTCCTTGTAGTTGTTTAGACTCTTCAGGGGTCTTTCATCCTCATCAATTAATACAACTGATCTTAGCGTATCCATTTCCCTTCTTTCAGGATCTGTATAACATCTGCAAACGTCAAGCATTAATGATTGTTATATATATTTCTGACCTTGTAATGATAGGTAATGATATAGGATTTTTTTAAATAAGCTTTCATTGTCGATCCAAGTAAATGATATTGTTTTTGATAAAATTTAAAAAGGTGTGCTGCTGATTATAAGAAGGTTTAATTAAAGTGAACCTGTGGAAATCATAAGTTTTATCTTTTAACTGATTTTTTTAATTATCTACCTCAGGTGTTCTACACATCGTTGTGCATTCTGCATGTCAAATTCAAGAAACTGGTGTGGAAGTGTTGCTTGAAAATATTGGTTGTGGTAGTCAACTAATTGTTCTTGGAACAGCTCCCGTACTTTTGGAACACTTATTCCTCCTCTGCATTCTTTCTGCCCGACGAGTACTGTTTTGTGCAATCTATTTATGTCAGCAGGCACAGGGATTGCAGGTACATTATTCTGAATGTCAAGAATTTCGGTGGCCATATGAACTGCTTTGCTTGTCGTTGATATTTTGGGGTCTTGCACAGTATGAATTGCGTGGAAGTCGTCAATTATTAACAACATGAATTCTTTGTTCTATGACAGTATTAATGACACAAATTATAATGCACACAATATAAATTAAGTCATGAACAACATGGCATGGGTGATGTAGTGGTTCACTGCTGGCCTCTCATCACTGTGGTCTGGATTCGAGCCCTGGCTTGACAGGATCGTGTGAGTTGAGTTTGTTCTCTCCCTTGCCACGAGGGTTTTTTCCAGGTTCTCTGGATTTCCTCCCTCCTATTTTAGTGAATGAAAGAGAGGTGGTTTACCTTATCAGCTTGGTTTATCCTTTCCTTTGTTAATTGGTGACTCATTAAGGCCAAGTCTTTTTTGTGGTTAAAAATTGTTCTGGGGTGGGGGGCAAAGCCCATAGACATGCCAGCCATCAAAGCCTGCTGTGAAGCTCCATGAGTTGCCATGTGAACTCCACAGTCCAGCTGCAGTTTGTTATTTTTCTGAATAAAATCATTTAAATTTATTCAATATTGGCTTATCAGTAAGATAACACTGTTCATTGTGAACTGCCCTTTTCACTATGATGTCACATTAAAATGAGATCAGCTAAGTAAATATTACACCATAAATATCCTGGATGAAAGAAGGTTTAGCCCACATTTCTATTTTTGCTCAAGCAAACAAGCCATGATGTAATTATGAATTAAGGCAGTTTGAAAATGTAATAGTATTGGGATCCCTTCGTTAAGTCGGTATCCATGTGTTAACCTTCACCTTCACTTTGTGTGAGTTATAAATGGTTGAAAATTCGCCTTAGTTATATTCACTACCTGATTTCTAAAGAATGACAGAGTGTGTAAAATGGAAACTGTTCTTTGTAATTGCTGCTCTTCTCGTTTCTTTGTAGGATTACCATACTCATCATTGATAATACTATCATAGATTTGGACAAACAGACCAGGAGCACATTGTTCTGCAAATTTCTTCATTTCTTGTGGGTCATAAAGAAGATGGCCATTGTCATCATAGTGTAAAGTCAGCTCTTTGTGAAATCTTCTGAACAGCTCCCTAAAGCTTGGTGCTGTCACAAACATTTTTGATTTATTGAAACTGAAAGCTTAGTTGGAAGTATTCAATAAGGGTGTACATATATATATATATATAGACCTTCATTACTAAGTTCAAGATATATCACTCAACTATATGATTTTTGGGGGTGAACAGCTTACCTGTAGAATCAATATACTGAGAATATTGTCAAATGACATAGGCACTTCTCTGATTTGTTGAAGGTAAGATTAGAGGGGGGATTTAAATTTCAGTTTTTATTTTGTTTGTTTTATTTTATTTTATTTTAATTTTTTTTACCTGAGAGCTTTTGCTTCAGCATGCTGTTTTCTCGTTGAAACTCCCCTACTTGATGTGCCAAATGACCATTTTCCCTTACAAGTGAGTGGTTGTGCTTTTCCAGTTCCAATATTCTCTTCTGCATCTCTTTATATTTCTCTATCTCTCCTGTGTCTGATTTGTTTCCTTTATTTTGCTAATCAATTTCCAAATTAATTATGTTCAGTTATATAATATTGTTCATTGCGGGTTCACTAAAAACTGTTTGAGGCTTAAAGTCTGTAGGACAATATTTTGTAGAAATGGTTTTACTGTAAATAAGAAAAAGCTGTCTTCCCTTCAGTTTATGTCTGTCTTTCTATTTTCTTACGTAAAAGTGGTCAGGAACACATCGTCTAGAAAACAGTCTAGACAGTGTCTAGACATGTTGCTTTTTTTTGGTTACATAATTATAATAAGAAAAATAGCTTAAATAAATGTGTTTTTCCCCATACCTTTCTCGTATTTTGTGGACAATACGAATCCATAGACGTGATGTGAGTATTTTTGTCGGCGTCACTCAGATGCCCGGAGCTTATGTTTGTACCTCTTTTGGTTGGGTGTACTAGCATCTCGTCAAACACTTTGAATAGGCGTTGGGGGCAGGGGACAAGTGAACCATTACAGGTCTTTTCATGTATAGGATAGCAACAAGTTTTGTTGTTTTGCTGTTTTTTACGCTTCAAATGGTAAAAGCACACTGAAATAGCTTTAGAAAAACCACAACTTCGCGCTTCGAGACCTTCTACTTGACGAACTGAACCACTACACAGGTCGTCGGACTTTCGAAGACGAGGTGAAAAAATACAACTATTATGGGCCATTTTAAATTACTTCTTAATATAAAAACTACGAATGTGTTTCTTCTCCTCGTAGCAACAAATTTAAAGTACTCGGAAGGACTCTTAAAGGGCTTGAAAAAAGGCGGGAATTTGACGCGCTTGCGCCGCTCTTGCGTTCGACATTGACCTTGGAGTGGCAGTAAAAGATAGCAGAAGAAAATGTATTCAAGATTAATGAGGACGAATAATCCAAGAGAATTGATGTTTATTATTAATAAAAGAACATTTCACACTCATCAATCTCAAATACAGTAATTTAATAACATTGAATGGCAATAAAACAAGTTTTTCAAGGGTATATATGCTTCGCAAAACAGTGTAGGTAAACTTACGCTTGTTCGGCCCACGTGTCGTGAGTTCAAATGCCTCGTTTGAAAAATGGTATCAAAATTTTTCGGATGCTATTTGATATGTTTAAGTTCATTCAGTTATCGTTCTTTTGCCGAAGTATGAAGCTTATATATCCATATCTGTCCTTATATTTGAAGATTCTCCACTTGTCATCGAACACTAGGAGATGCGATCGAAGTCCTTCTGAATCAAGTCGAAGAATTCATTATTTTGGCGTCAAGTCGACCACAAGCTTCAAAAAAACTACCAAGATCAAGTACTGTGGCAGATTACGAGTTGTGATCAAAAGTTTTGAGTGTCATTGCTGCGTTTTTGTCCATTTTTAGAGCAATTTTCCTAGAGACAGATTTTTACCGCCCTTCGTCCGCCATATTGGATTGCTCATGAAAATAGTCTCTAATGCGCATGCGTCCGGTTTTTCCGCTCTGTCCATCAGTCAACTTTCATAACAGTCTAGGGTAGTTTTAATCAGTAGTTTTGCCCTGTTTTTACCCACCCATATGGTGCACAAGCAGGTTCTTTTATATTTAGTACACCTAGTGGCATGTGTTGTTTGTTATAGATCATAATAATTAGAATACATTTTCTCCTTTCTGAGAATTGAGAATTATGATATTACCAAAGTTAAAAACCAAAGTAGATAGATTTTCCATCTACCAAGATACAATGTATTTAATAGAGTAAAGGAATACACTGTAAGCACCCTTATGATACACAATTGCAAATTTTAATTAATAGGCCTTGGAAAAATTCCTAAAGACAATATTGGGTTTTTTCATGTTCTTTTTTTTGCTAATAGTTATTTTCCCCTCACACTGCCTCATAAATATATACCCCATCTTCCAATTTTCAACTGTTTTGATACACTAAAATACTAAATGATAGGATGGTTGTTAGGAGTATGATTGTATCCCACCCATAAGATGATTACATCACTCTACCTTCCTGGTTCATCATGAATTCCTTTGGTTGAATCAGTTTTCAATTCTAAACCTAGAACTGAAATGTTCCTTATAAGTGATATTGAGGGTGAGACCTTTGTTGTGAAAATATTTTGAAAATATAAAAAAAGAAGTTGGTTTATTAATTCCATTGTATATGTGTTTATTAAAATTAATGATAACCACTTTCAGGTTATGATTTTTCTATATAGCATTATTGAAACAATTCCTTCTGTCTAACACCCTCAAGATGCAGAATAGCTAGGTTAAAGCTATAGTAGAATATTCCAGCACCTACTTGTGAAAAGATGATACAAAAAGGGCTGAAATAGTTTCACATTGAAAACTTGTTTAAAGTTTTATTATGAAAATTGGTAAACCCAAACCTAGTTTTTGAATCAACAAGATTGGGAGAACCAGAAAAAATTGCCACTATTAATATTTTCTGACATTTCAAATCTAGTATGTCACTCAAAAATAATTCAATAAAACAAACTTTAGATTTTTAAAAAACATCAGAACAAATAAGTCAGTTTTGAAATTTTGCAGAAAAATGTGAAGCCTATTCAGTACAAACTAAAAGACAATCTTCCAATATCTTTGCCGAGTGTTTGGTGAATACCCTTTAACTAAAGACTTGAACTTGGGTAGGTCGAGGATCAGAGATACATTAAAATGATTTCCAAAGAAAAAGAAGATATTTATCCTTCGTATCACAACATTTCATCATTGACTAAAGCTTTTATCCTTAGTCTTAGCGCTCCTCTAAACCAGCTCTTCGAAACAGGTGTCTCCTTGTCCACGAATACGTCTTATCACGAAGAACTTTATTTTTCAAGTACTAATAACTACATCTGAAGAATTCCAATGAAATAAATTTGTGTTAAAATCTAATATAGATTACAATTGTCCCAGTTGAGCAAGCAATAGTTGATTGTACTATTAATATGTCTAACTTCGAATATTTTATTACTTTGAAAGGAAAAATCTAGCACGGCCGAACTTCAAATTCAATGGCCATTTGCAGTTACTTACAACAGATATTAATGAGTAAAAATATCATAATTTTAAGCTTATCTATGTTGATCTGACCGTATTTTTGACTAAAACGTAAACATGACCTACATCAATTTGTTTCACAATTGTCGACTTTTGTACCAAAAAGTAATTTAGCGTATTTCGATAACCGTCATGTTGACCACATTCTAAACATCACTACCACCCTCTAAGTACTTTTTAAATTACACTATGACTGACCAATTAGATATTTTGGTTGCCAGTAAGCTGTAAGCGTGTCGTTTACCGTAGAATTAACGTAAATTTGTTATTTCAGTGAGCTAACAACGTCCAGTTTGAACTTATCTGAATCGATGGGGTGAAGAAGCCAGTATAGTTTCTTTCGTAAACGTTTTAAGCAGTTTTCTAGGCTCATCCGCTCTTGAAGTATGTCCATATTTCAGTAATATTTCACCCCCACTTGAAATTGAATGTGTTTTTAGACAGGAGAGTTGGCAGTACCTTTTTTAATTGAGTCGAAAGTGTGCCTTCTTCATGACTTCAGCCATTGTACATATGGCGGCCTGCTTCAAACAGTCAAAACGTTGAAAATTGACGAAAACTATCCATGTTCAGCCAGCTGTAATTTTTCAAAGCTTCTCATTCATTTCTGGAGACAGTTTTTGAGTTTTTTCTCAATAAAAGGCAGGAAAACAAGCGAAAGGCTGTAGTATTTTTCATCTTGGTTGTGAATATCTTGAATTTTGAAGTACGACAGTTTTCTTCTCAATCTCATGTTGAGTTCTTGAAGTCTTCTTTTGATGCCTTTTTTGCTTTGCATTTATATGTTTTGCAAAATAAAGCCTCACTTTTGTTAACTAGTATTTCAGAAAACTTTAAACTTTAGCTAAATTCTTTCAAAGTAAAAACTAAAACTTCGCCTTTTGAGCGACTCAAACACTACATGACTTTTGGCACGTACAGGAAGCCCTTCCAATGCAATTCTCGTTTGACATGCGCTGTCAACTTTACTTTTTGTTGCTTCGCCTCTTTTTGATCTCAATGCCTTGCCATATAATAAATATCTTATTAACCTCGTTTGCTCGGTCCGTACCGTAAGTTATGGCTCCTCGTTTTTTCCACTTTTTTATGGCCCGCGCGCTACGCGCTTGGGCCATAAGGCAGTGGAAAAAACTCGGTCCATAACTTACGGTACGGACCTCGCACTCGGTTAATAAGAGCTATTTATCCTTTATGTTGATAAGCTCAGATATGTAATCAGGTGTGATACCATTAATAGCTTTGAAAACAAATAGCAGGATCTTAAATTGCGTACGTTCTTTCACTGTTGGCCAGTGTAGATCAACTAATAGTGGTGTAATATGACAATAACGCTCTCATGTGTTGGACTTAATTGAATTTTCTTCATACCTGTCAAACACGACGTGGACTTGCTTATACCGTGCGCAATCGCCTATATAATACTGCGGCTTGGTAATTATCCACAGTCTCCAAAAGTTTGCGTACCAACCAGTGTCCCAACTGCAGCAACTTACTTACACAATCGTGAATAGTAAGCGTTTTCATTTTGTCAAAAACTACATTTGGCTCAGTCTACCTTCACCATGTGTCTACGTTTCCTATTTGGTGGGCTCAAGATTGAAACCGTCGCTTCACTTTTGACTGTAAACGCTCAATTGAATAGCACTTACCGCGTCAAACAACGAACACCAGCAGATTCCCAAGGATTTCTTCCAGTCAATTGGCAGTTTCTGTTAACAACATCCCTGATGAATGTCTATAATTCGCTTATTAGTAGATTCACGAACAACATTCCTACTTTACTCCGTAACTTTTCTTACATCATCTACGCAGAGACCTAAATCGACTTTTTCAAGATCAAAACTGACTCCATGATTGATATATCGAAAGGAAACGTCATTAGCGAAAGACACAAACGACAGTTAAATAATAATTTAGCATTTTTACACAAGTGAATATAATAAATCCTGCGCGCTCATTGGGTCACACTGAATTTACGTGTTATGCTGTTATACTCACCTACAGGTGAATATGACAGTGAAGGCATTTTTGAAAAAAGGCGACGAGCCGTTTCGTCGACAAAACAAAACTTTTCCTCCGCTATTTATTAATTTTACTTGTGTTAAAAATACTAGAACAATTATTGACCTCCGGCTCAGTGAATATCGGAGAATATTTACCTCGTTGCTCGAAGCCTCACGTCACCGTAAATATTCCCCGATATTCACTTCGCCTTTGGCGAATAATTGTTAAATAATGATACATAGTCATGTTATGCTTTCCGTGAGAATTTATAAATTTTGGCAACGAACTCCGCAACGAATCAAAGGTAGATTTTGAAAGTTGCAATGGCTACCAGCAGTTGGTAGCCTGCGTTCAGCCGGTACAATTTCTCTCGAGAGAAAATATACCGGCTGAACTCAGGCTACCAATTGAACGACTGAAAGTCATAAAGTATTTTATGCGATCGCTGCCGCAAAACGCTTCAATTTCGTGGCCTGAAAACATTACGCCCAAACTAAAGAGGTCTACTTGCGAAGCTCGTTGGACATAGCAACGGCAACTAAGGGGAGTCCAGCCGTGAGTGGGGAGAGGATGACGGGCGCACCGAGATATGATATAACAGGTGCGAAGTTTATTATGGTCGACTTGGATTCTAAAAAGTAATACTTCCTATCAGAATATCCAGAAAAACTTTAACCAGTATTTTCTTAGAACCTTAAAGATTATTCCAGTAAAGTTTTACGTTCTAATAATTCTCACCGCGTACGCGGTACGTTAAAAGCCGGGTTTAAGCTCCCAACTATTTTAAGAAGATATTGCATGACAGAAAACTGGAACACTGGTAGATAATTTACTCTCTTTGTTTACCTATAATAACCAACTATAACATGACAACAAAAGTGTCTAAAAACCATTGAAACTCTTGCTGTGAATTCTTTATTCTTCCTTCCCTGACGCTACTGCAGCATTTGCCGTGGTATTTGAAGTCTTGGATCATTGGCCTAGTATCTGGTGCTGTTCTTTTTCGAGTTCCTTAAAAAAAAACAAAGCACAAGCTTCAACTTAAAAGGGAATTTTTTAAAGACTAGAACTAGTAATTACCCAAAATCATTACCTTCAGTTTGACTTTCAGCTTAAGAACTTCTATTTCGTCTTTTAAGGTTTCAATCTTAAGGATCATACAAATGCAAACTCTTTAGGGGTCACCGAGGCTGCAAAACAATTCACTGTCTTTTGCAATATATATAACTATTATTGGCGCTGATTGGTCGAAAGCTGTGCTTTATTAGTGAACGGAGCACATTGCTGACGCCATCCGCGCGCGCGAAGTGCTGCTAGATCCTGCTACCGTCTTTCTTTTTGCGTAAATAAATTCAATACCGAAATAAAATCATAACTATATAATAAAACGAATAAAACAACTTTTTCCGTGCTCCGTTAAGAAAGAAAGCACTTACGTTATGTTTAGTTATGACCTTTTTTACTCTAAACAACACTCCAAAAGCAAACACCGAACTTTGATGAAAAATAGCGAGAGATATTCAGTCAGTTGGTACAAGGGAGAGCACGGCAGAAATAAACTTGTTGGCCTTTCCGTGGTACATAATTTGATTGATTGGTCGTCCTGTGGTGTGGATGCGCATGCGGTTTCTTAAAAGTCGCGCGGGCTCATAAGTAAACAAATATGGCGGATGATCGGGATGATACAAATAAATGCATGACAGTCAATATTATGTACGCCGCCATCTTTGATATTTACTTGAGCCCACGCTATTTTTCGCGGATAGCCGTATTCATCAGCATACGTCATTATCACAGGAAGACCAATCAACAAATTTATGTCTGCCGTGCTCCCTTGGTTGGTAAAGACTGGGTCAAAATTTTGAAGGCATGTTTCCCCGTGAAATTAATCTTGCGAAGTTCATAAAATTTGGTACTCCAAAAACTAAACTTACCTCAACGGCCATCCAAAACCCACACCATCAAATCTCAGTACTAACTTCCCGCATTTTACAAATACTATAGACATACACTCAGGCTGTATTTAATGTACAACTAGAATATAGTATGATAAATACCTTTTTAGGTAATCTTTCCAGTTCTTCCAATACCTCCTTTTCCTACACGAAGAAGTTAGAATCAAATTTCGTCACGTAAACTGAAAGTGCACTTCTGTAATGCCAGCAAACCTCTGGAATTTTGACAAATATTGTCTGGGTTGTAATATATTATGAAAAAAATTGTGATAATTGCGTGACAGAGTCATGTGAAAGTATGTATTTAAGACCACGAGGCGTGTGTGTAGCCTAGACGTACTTATTTTAAGCATATTTTAATAAAGTTATTCACCAAAAATGTAGGAAGCTGAGATCACTGAGGATCATGCCCGGGAGGGACTCTCTTGAAAAGTGGGTAGAGGGGATTGACGGACCTTTTAGGGTCGAAAATGAGACCTCGCGTACCTCTTAGGGTCATTTTCAAAACATTCCGTCGAGTCTCCCTACCCACTTTTCAAGCGAGAGTCTCCCCTCCGGGGGATCATGGGAGACTTTTCATATCAAACAAGTAAAGCTTTTCTATACAAACTGCAGCTAGAGATAATAATAATAATAATAATAATAATAATAATAATAATAATAATAAACTATAAAAATATCAGAGGACGAAAGAAGCTGCCTCGCAGGCGCATAACGATACAACAGATCTTGAAGATATCTAGGAGATACACCATTCAATACTTTAAAAGATATTGGATTAATCTTAAAAACTATTCTTTGTGGAACAGGTAACCAGTGCAGTTGTCTAAGTGTATTACATGTATTATAAATGTGATCAAAGCGTATGTAGACCAGTTATCACGCACGCAGCTGCATTCTGAACATTTTGCAGCTTATCGATCTCGTATTTAGGTATATCGTATAACAAACTGTTACAAAAATCTCGCTTGGAACTAATAAAGGAATGAACAAGAACTTCAGTTGCTTTAGTACTAATGTACTTTCGTATTTTAGCGATGATACGTTGTTAATATGATATGACATTGTTCTGTACTGTCAATTACAACTCCTATATTGCGCGCTCCTAAATTGTTATAAGTAACTATTGATTATTCATATTGACATATTTTAATACGCCAGTAAACCGTACATAGAACTACTCTATACATGACTATGTATATATCTAAGCCACACACGTCTCGTAGTTACGGTCTATCATGTACCTGTGTCGCGCACTAATTGATAAAGATGAAGCAATTAATAACACTATCAATTAAAATAAACCAATTTCTTACCTTCTCATTAAGTAACTCATCTTCATTTTCTTCAGAATTTTTCTACAAGAAAAAATGATACTTCAATAATAATTTAATTGTGTCAATAATATGTGGGATGCTCAGCTGAGGTAAAAGGGTCGCTAAATGGTAGTATTTCATTTCCAAATCATAATTAGTAGCCATTTTGGAATGAATAAGGGACCTTCAGATGAGGCGTTTAACTGAGTTGCAGAAACACGAGAAAATTTTTGAACTCTCTGAGTGAACTAAATACTGTTAAGATATACCTTTTCGAGTTCTTTAATTTTCTTATCATTTTCATCTATAATCTGTAATAAGGTAATTCTTTCCTTGGCCCATTCCTGTTCCATTTCTGAAGTTTTTGACTCTGAGCTTTCATTGCTCTCTACTGAAGCCTAAACAAATAGTTTAGTACAATAAAAAACCACGCATAAGAGCCTAGTTCTAAAGTTTATAACGAACATAAACAGATAGAGTACAAACACTAAACATGTGAAACACTTAGCACTATTTAGTAGTAAATAGTGCTAATTAAACAATAGAAAACAATAGGATTAGCATAATTTAGCAGTATTTAGTGGTATCTGTGTTACACACTTATAGTGTTTGTACTCTATAAGATAACCTGGAATAAGCTATTTATTTAGTAGTTCCTTTCACAGTTCCCTGTGCCATCATCAAAGATAGCCGTGCCTTTGCATCGAAGCGAGAAAAACGGCGAGACAGATATATACCTTTATTTAACACCTTGGACAAGTTTAGGTGTGTCTATAATTGCAAGCTCCCCGTTTGTCTTGTTTCGATTCAAAGGCACAGCTACCTTTGATGATGGCACCAGGAACTGTGAAAGGAACTATTGCAGTTATTTGGACATAATTATGTGCATATTTTATATCAACAATAAATAGAAGCAAAATAAGAACCAGATTTAAAAGCCTAATTTGAGTGTTGTGTCTTCAAGCTACAAATGTTTAAACAGTTTTACTGTGACATCATGCCGGTCTTAATTAAAAATACAAATTCTAACTTGTTCACTGAATACCCTAGTAAACCCTGTGTAACCTCGTACATTCATTAAATATGAAGAAAGTTATAATTGTAGTTGTTGTCGGTGGCATGGGTGGCGTAGTGGTTTACCACTCACCACTGTGGTCGGGGTTCGAGTTCCGGCTCGGGGTAGATCATATATGAGTTGAGTTAGTTTAATGTGTTCATTGTTCTGTCCCTTATTGTTACAAGGATTTTTCTTCAGATTTTCTGGTTTTCCTCCTTCAGTAAAAATCAACCTGAGTCGAGAGCTGCATTCACAGAATATTTAATGTAGTGGTAGTGTGTATGAGTGACAGTGGGCCAAACTGGAAACCAGTATACATAAAATGAATTTGTGGATAAAAACTTGAATTCGTGAAATAATAAGATATTCTAATATCTAAAAAAAGGTAAAATGTTAAACTAATGTTAAAATGAATTAAAGGCGGTCTTCTTGGATGTCATGCTCCTGTGAAGATCGGTGTTTGAAATGTGCCTTACTGATCAAGAAGTTGAAGCCCTCATCCAAGTAGATGAGAAAAAACTGGATGGAGTTGGCATTGCAGTGCATTCCGTGGAACTGTCTGAGGACAAAATAGACACCATCTTGGAAATATATCCCCTAAAACAGTCCCACAATACACTACCAACTTAGCCCAGTCTTTTCCTCAAAAATATATGGTATATATCTAAGGAATACAAAACATAAGGGCATGTCTATAAACACACTGGAAGCTGTAGAGCACAAGAGAAGCAAGCTAGCTAAAAGAACATATTGTGTATCTAAGTGTTATCATTAAGTGTTTCCCTTGCTTTTCCAGTGCTCTACAGCTCCCAGGGTGTTTATATCACTGTACTGACAGAGATATAAGCAGCCGTTTTATGTTGCTTTCATAAAATATTTCAAAATGATTTTGGACAACCTTGTCTCTGTCCATTATTAAAATTTTTAAATATTTAAACAATGTAGCCAGCGAATTGGCATTTCCAATATATCTCAAATATTTTATGCAGCCTGTCAGCTTACATGTTATATTTCAAATATTTAATAAATAGGGTATATCTAAGGTTATTTAAGGGTATATATAGGGTATGCAAGTGCATACAGGGGTAATTTACAAGATTGGAACATAATGGTATGCAAGGGTATACAGAGAATGGGTAGTTAACAATTTATTCGCCGAAGGCGAAGTGAATATCAGGGAATATTTACCGAGACTCGAGTCTTCGAGCAGTGAGGTAAATATTCTCCAATATTCACTGAGGCTGAGGCAAATAATTGTTTTAGTATAAATACACAGGTGATTCTTTCAAAATAGAAAAAAGAAGAAGATAAAAGACATTTTTTTAACAGCAAAGCGGCTGGCCGCCATTTTTGATTATCGCTTGAGGTGATTATCGTGTGATAGTGTGAGTTTCTTGACCAATCAGCAAGCGAGATTTTCAATAATCACCTGTGTATTTTTACTAAAAGGGAATACAAATAAGCATAATATGCCGATATTTCTCTACCCTTTGTTTATAATCTCTATGACATTACTACAAAATGCAAATTACCTTTTCAGAATCATGGCTGTCAAGTGACCACAAAGAGGATGATGCTGCATGTTTTGATGATAGCTTTGAAACTCTAGGAATATCGAAACAAAAGGTGGAAAAATTAATGGACCATGTACAATTATCCATTTTCTTTCAATTTTTTATAACATTTAAAATCATTGCCCGGGGAGGGGGTACTCCACCAGAATTTGGGTAGGGGTGTTCCGCTGGGATTCTGAAATGGGTTTATGACAAAAAACTCAAATTTGTAGACCCTGTTTATGAAAAAAGATATAATTAATCGTAATGAGTTCCTGTTTCAATTATCATGTCATCTCGCGTATCGTTTTTTTACGACCATAATAACCAGTTTCGGTCAACACGAAAATAGAAACCCTGAATATGACAGGAAACTCAGGAAAAAAATTGGAACTTGAGTGAAATTGCATACCCTGTTTATGACAAGAAGCTCGAACAACCCCCCTGCTTCATCATCATCATCATCACACACTTTCATTATCATTCTTGTCATAGGCTATCACAAGTTATAGCTGAACTGTCCTGTCAAACCTATTAAAGTGTTCTATTTCAAATCCTTTCATCCTTTCAAATCCAGTCCATCTGACAGGAAGCTACTTAGCTGCTACCATTCTTCTATCAACATTTATAATAATAATTACTTTTGATATGCTTGTACAATAGCTAATACACTTCTTTTGCCTTCACTGTTGCAGAGATCAAAATTGTTGTACTGTGAAATAGCTTTTGAGACATCTTTTTCATCCATAAATGTTACAAACCTGATAAAAAAAGGCCCTAAAAGTTAGCTAATTAAAAAATAACTGAAAATAAAGTCGCAAAATACATAGCGAAATATGAAGAGGCATTAAGCACCCAAGTGCCTCCCTCACTTTACAGATTTAACCAGCATTAGCTGCATACATTAAAGTTTGAGTAAATCTAAGTCCTGAATGAAAGTTCATTTCTTTGGCTTACCCATAAGTAGTGGCATAGCCAGACTTGGGTTTAGGTAATACAATATCACATACACCACCAATGTTGCTAAACAACCTGACAATGTCTTCCTAAAAAACAAGGTGCATATTAGTCAATTGAATACATTTTGTAAACTAACAATATAAAGTTGATCAACTCATTCCAAGAACACACACTGCACACACAAAGTATTTCTTGATTACATTTTTGACAATTTTTTGGATGACTTATATGAATTTTTTCATTTATGTGCATTTATGTGTTTGGGGTAGGGATGTGCCACTGAGCCCACTGAATCCTGACCCTGTTCCAGAGTAAAATCGCTGAAATTCATACCCTGTTCCAGAGCAAGATTGCTGAAAATCATACCCTGTTCCGGTATTGCAAAAATGGATACCCTGTTCCAGAGAGGAGAGAGCGTGATTTCATATACCCTATCCCAGAGCGAGAGCAATTTTATATACCCTGTTCCAGAGTAGAATCGCTGAAAACCATACCCTGTTTGGCGGCACATATACCCATATAGAGAATATAGGGGAGTACCCCCCCCCCCCCCCCCAGGACTCCAAGGCTACACATTTGGCATATTCTCACTTCTGTTCTTACTTGTACATATGAGCATACACATCTTCCGATTTCAAGTTGTAGGGGGTGATTGCCAATTCTTAATCTTGTATAGCTCAATTATTGTATGCTTCAGATGTAGCTAAAGCCTAATCTATCTATCAATTTTTGGGCCTGGTTGTACGAAGGGTGAATTGATGGGTTGCATGAAGCATTCCCAAGGGAGTCAAAAGACAAAAACATGGCGGCCATTGTGGTGCTGTGAACAATGGATGCTAATGAGTAATCTTTTGTTAAATGGCACCAACATGGCCGCAATGACGTAACATGCAATTGAAGAATAGCACTATCCTATGGACTATCCTTCATACTGACAGACCCTGCTTTTAATTCCTCTATTCAGTTCATAGTTTGTTTGTCTATAATAAGTGATAAGTGATAAGTGAGTTTTGTTTTGTTTTCATACGAAATAGAGTTTCTTCATAAATTTATACACTCTTATGTTCATAATTTAGTAGGTGTAGGTTCCTCCGAACCCCCTAAATGAGAAATAAAAACCCCTTTGTAAACAACCTCTTTTATATTGAATCACCTGACAACAACATTGACCCCTGATATTGGTTCCTCACTTTTCTTGGTTTGATTTGGTTTTTTTTTTTTTGCAAACTCCCTACCTACTCCCTACCCTGGATCAGCCCCGGCTACCAGCATTTAGCTGTAGGTTTTATATGTGAGTTTTTATATGATATATGGGAGTCCTGCCTGCCACTAGTGCAGACTTTAGGTCAGGAATAAAAGAGTTTTACCCTTATTGTAAATTACCAAACTTATAGTAAATAGAGTGCATACCATATATCCGTGAAAAAGTGCAATGTTTTGTAGGTATACGGTCTACTCAACTTACTAATTTTTGCAAATTCGCGCAATTTCCTAATGTAATGTACTCTAGTGTTTGCCTCCTGGGTGCTTTCAAAACAAACATTTTATAGCATGTAATGATAAGTATAAAGGATGATGATACATAACATAAAATATATCCTAAAAAGATAAGCGACCACAAGCTTGGGTAAGTTTAAGCTTCTTTTAGATGGAAGTTTTACTGTAATAAAGTTCTACGAGGCCTTATCCCCCAAGGGTTGTCATATTAAACCTACCTTTGTGGTTCCTAAAGGTATATTTTTGACAAATATTTTGTTTTTCTCTTCAATAACTTCTGTCATTTTATCATGGTATGATTTGAAAACATGGCTCCGTTGGATTTTGGGATAGCAAAGGCCACAGGTAGCCCAAGCTAGGTTTCTGTGGTGTCATGTAAAGGAGGATGTTTCACTAGCATGCTTTGCGCGCCTCGACCAACTATATTATCACACTGAAAAGTCACGTGATCTACTCATTTTCGCTTTGATGTCAATGCAGAAACATCAACTATATGGACTCGACTATGGAGATTAAAGAGGGAAATCGTGAGCCCTTTTTCACTTCAGATCTTCTCTTTCTCTATTGTATTGTCCACAAAAAGGACCAATTAGACTGAATTTGCTGGTATTATGTGTTTTAAAATTGTGACAGTTATCAGCCATCTTCCCAGGTATTTTTATTGAAGAAAGAAGAATTGCATCGTTTTGAACAATGACAGTCTCGATTTTCCGGAAGAAAATCGCTACTGAATAAAGTTTTATCTAGCAGCTGTTGTTCGAGGTAATATACAAAAGCCATGTGTTAAGTTTGTTGTTGTTTATCTACCCTTGAGAAAAATATATAATCTACTTTCTACGATCGAGGATTTTCTTCGGATGTCTTGCCTATGCATTTGAACTTTTAAGTTTTTTGTAAATTTGAAAGAAAATTACACTATCTGCACTGTTGAATACTATAGGTTTGGCTTTCTTGAGTTGAATAAAATTAGTTTCTAGTGGTTTGACTATTTATTCGTTTATAGTTTGTTAGATTAAGGAAATTCTTGAATTGTTTGTCGGGCTTGTGACACGTACTGTGAATAAAAGTAAGCTTAACTCTTTTTCCTCTTTAATAAAACTACCTTCGATTGACTTAAATAAAAAATATATAACATTTTACATTGTCGTTGTTATTATAGATATAAATTTGAATTTTAAAATCAAGATTATCAGAATTGTATAAGATAGTCAAAAATACCATTTTTGGTAATCTAGCAGGTCACGTCAGATCAAGGACATAAGACAAGACGAAGCGAAACACATGGCGAATTTTAGTGGAAATTGTAATGGCCGTATCTCACTCAAACGTGGAGACTTAAGGAGACTTAAGGGATATAGGATAGTATGAAGACTATACTTTATGTAGGTGTGTTCTTTATTAAATTTTCTTCGTCTAATTTCGACTTATTCCCACATAATTCAAAGCCTACAAACAATTCGCTTGTCAAAACAACTTTTATCTTTTTCTATCCATTCATTGATACGGCATATTTTGATTTTTCCTATGGCAAAAATTACAAAAATACCGAACAAGGTCCCAGTTAAATTACCAGACTTTCTATTGTTTGTCAGTATGGATGCAGAAAATATTTAATAAGCAAACGGCTGCTGTTTTCGTTTGGCGAAATAATCGAGGAAAATCGCCGTCGAGATGAAACTTTTCAAACAAACGCTGAGGACAGATGCATAATGAGTACGGCGCGCAAAGCATGCTAGTGAAACATCCTCCTTTGTGTCATGTATAAGGGACTGTGCAATAATAGCTCAGCGCACTGATTCTAAAATTCGGACAAACATTGCATTCTGTTTAACCGCTACGAGGATTATACGAACCGATTTTATTATTTTTACTTAAAGTTACGATAATAACCCATGTAAACTAAGATCAACTGCGATCGGCTGTGAAAATTATTTGCTGAAAGTAAACTTGTAAGTTTGTTTGTCCGAATTTCGCCTTTGTCTTCGTTTTTATGACGTCACGGTTGCGCTTCGCTATTATCGGGAGGGGGGTGCTAAAATTCTCCAAATTGGGCTTAATTTGAAGCTAAACCCCCTGTGCTAAACGTAAAATAACTTCTCACCCCTCCCCCTTTTGAAATGAAATAACTATAATACCCCCCTTCCCATACATCATTATACATCGCGACAATACAAATATTGTGAGATTTAAAAAACAGGCCTTTGAAATGCTACAAAAGTGTGAACAGTTATCAATGATAATATTGATGAGGACACTCTACTAACATTTACATCTCAAACTGACAAATCCTGCCTGAGGCCCTCAGATCTTTTTTCTTCGAAATATTTAGTGGGAAAGCTAAGGAGCTTGTTCAGAACTTCTGTTTTTATCCTTGACATAGCACTAAATATCATGAACATAAAGCTAGAAGAATTAGTACAAGGCAAAACAAAAAAGACATGACATAGTCAATTGTCTTATATACAGTCAATCAATGTGGCATAACTTTACCACAGTACAGTATACACAGGGGAGGCGGAAGCTGAAAAATTTTGGGGGGGCACTCCAATATTTCACGGTACCTTGAAATGACCCCCCCTTCCCTGTTTAGCTTGATTACAAACGTGTATGTGTGATATTTCAATCAGTAACATTTTGCGCGCATTAAACCACTTGCAATTGTGCTGAGAGACACATAAATGATGCAAGTCGTCGCTAGATATATCGTATATTTTTTAGATACAGAAAATTATGTAATATCAAAATAATAAATAATGGTAATCATAACCAAATCTCATGCGTTTTTTTTTTGTGTGTGTGAGGCATTATATTCTGGGGGGCCAGGGCCCCCCCAAAAATCTAGTGGGGGGCCAGTGCCCCCCCCGGCCCCCCCGCTTCCGCCGCCCCTGATACAAAGTAGTGACTTGCATTGTTTTTAGTTACTGTTTTTTGTACTTTTTTTATTACAAAGGATACTCAGTTTATAGATTATATTTCAACACATATAGTTTTGAGGTTGCACCTGTGACAAATTGTGTTCTTTATACAGTAAAAACAAAACAAAACAAAACAAACAAAAAAACAAAAAACAACAAAAACAAAAAAACAAAAAAAAAAAACAATGAATGTTTATTTTAAATAGTACATTTATATGTATCTTTTGAGTTCTATAGTGTGCAAAATCCCATATTGACTTATGACCCCCCCTCTCCATATTTAAGCAATTAGCTTGTAACCCCTCCTACCCTACACTCCAATTTAACTTTTGACCCCCCTATTAATTTTAGAACCTCCCCCCCACCCCCCCGATAATTATTGCACAGTCCCTAAGAAAATCCATGGCGACTCTTACTCAATAAGATCATCAAAATGTGAAATAAATTAAAGAAGTCTTAGCTGACCTTTGAAAAATTGTACTTCTTTTGCCCTGTATACTTCATCATCATCTACATGTCGAGTCTCCTCGGGAGTCATGGTGGGCGCACGATGGCTTGCCGCGTTGGCCTGTCTTATACACGCCAAGATCTCATCAGTTGACTGCAAACAAGTGTCACGTCTAAGCTGACACGAGAAGCTCGACCCTGCCGTGGTTCCCACTGAGAGAGCTAAAAGGTGTGCCGCAATGTCACTGCGGCGAGCGCAGTGTGTAGAATGTATTTTGCTCGATGTTGGCGATAAATTTCCATACAACATCTAGTTAAGCGCAAGGTCTTACCAAGTGATGTTATTAAGATGCATCTATACTTAGATTTTGGATTTAATCAGTTTTAACGTTTATTTCCTCCACCGTGTACGTCATTGATATGCAAGATGTTCCACTGGTAACGTCAAAGGATTTCCAGTCACTTTTTTGCCTCAACTGACCGCAAGATTTTTCTTTTCATTCCAATCCTTGCTCCCAATGTATCTGGAGATCCTCACACATGGAAGAGAGTTGGGATGAAAAATAAATACAATGCAATACAATGGGTTCATGCCCCAGTAGAGAGGAAGACAAAAAATATTAGCTCAAGAACATGCATGAGAATATTTAAGGAATTTGCAATAAATATTTTGTGTTTGCATAGATGACATTACTGACACCAAGATTTGTATTTGACGATTTTTATGTGCACATTTATATGAATGTAATGTAAACGTCAAGGTATTTTAGACACAATGCGGGTCATTTGCAATGAATATTCACGAGACTTCCTTTATTTAAATACCTTTTGCTGGATTACCAATGCAATATCCAAAACCTATTCCAAAATACTGTTTTAAATTTTCTCTTATAATAATGTATTTTCGATTTCAAGATACGAAGCGTTTTTGAGTTTGTTTGCCATCCACGGGACCTTTGGCTAAACTGACTTGTTATTAAGGTGATATATCAGCACATGGGTGACTGTTTGTTGCAAATGGCCTAACATCAGAAATTCATATCCTTTTGAGGACTAGTTATGGACTTCTTTTATCATATAGAATTATTTGACTTTATTTTCGAGGAAGGTGTGGAAAAATTCCTCGAGTATGTTAAGGCCTGGGTCATAGGGCCAAATCAACGAAAATACCAAAAAATAAAAATAAAAAATCATAGAAAATCAGCTATAGCATATTTTACCATGAAACTTCGGCAGTAGTTAATATTAATATTTAAGACCAGCGTCGTGATATACTTTTTGTTTTAAGCTTTTTATTTATCTAGTAGAAAATTAAAAATGGCGCGATGTCGAGAAGTACAGTTTGAGAGTTCGGGAGAAAAGTATAACTCAATTCAATTCTTTGAATTTCACAGTAATTATTTTGGGATCAATAATATCTTACCATATCCAACTAGAAAGTTGAGGACTTTTACTTCGGGCGAAAATAAGGACGCTTTATGTTGTTTTTATTGCAATTTCTCGAGTTTACAATAATTTTCGAATGAAATAACGGATCAATGCCAAGGTTTCGAGTTGGCCCCATAATGCCCGGGCATATAGGAAAGAATTAAGCATATAACAGGGATTTATTTCATCGAATTTCTTGTTCTCCGCATCCGATTTTCCAGCTACGCTTTGAATAAATTATTTTAGGCGCCATTTTGAAGATTACGTAATGATTTGGTAATTTGCATTTTAGCGCGATACCTCCCAAGCTGAGTACAGCGGCTACTATTCTTATTGTAGAATAATTTAACCAATCAGAAGGCAGAAAATACGAAGAGGAACAAGATGGCGGACGAAGTGTTTGAAAACAACAAAGGTTTTAGTTTTATGTTTTCTACTTTTATAAGAGCAAATCTCAAAAATGATCCTACTTGATAACATCATTATACCTTTCTTTCGTAGCAAGTTTAAGTTTGAATCGATTTTTATAGCTCCATTTGCGTAAAAGCTACATTTCATAAACAGCTATCGAATCATATTCCTGAAAATCCTTATAATTTTGTACAAGATTTGGAGAATAAAGTTTGTTCTGCTGAAGTTTAATGACTGATTATTGAAATATGAGTCTTTACAAGTAAAATACTTTGCATTTTGGCGCAAAATTATAGCTTTACCTAGATAGAGATCACTTTCAGCCACGCTCAGTAGCAAGTTCTATTTACAATATCTAAAAGCAAATTTTTGCAAATGTGTCGTACTTTTCTCGATCCCAAGACCTGTGGTTTTGGTAAAATTGGGGCAGTTTTTGCCGGAAGACAAGCCAAGCTTCGTATTAAAAGGGAGCCAAACGAAAGTACTGCGAAGGTTGGCGCTCGAATTCTAGAAGAACGGTACAAAATTTTTAAGGAGATTTTTCTTTCTTCTGATGATGAGGACTTCAGAATGCCCTCCAGCGAGTTTAACAAAAAGCATGCATCGTTAAGTGTCTACATTACCAAGTGGAGCAAATGTGGAAGAAAAAGGGCAGAGATGAATGAATGCTTTGATAAATTTTCCCCACAAAATTGGGCTAATTTATCAAATGCTAGGAAACGAGAGCATACTCTGTTCGATTGCAAGGGATGCCATCAAAATTATGGAAAAGTCCAAGCACTATTTCCAGTGAAATCACCGCTACTAAAAAACAAGGCTAAAGGTAATCCATTCGCAATTGCAAAGGATCTACCAAAAAAAATACCAAGAGCTCCAAGTAAAGCTGAAGTCAAAGAGACGGCAAGAGAACTTTTTAAAGAAATAAATCCAGCATTTGAAAGTATTTGTGGGGTGTCCTTTAGTGAAGCCTTGTCTCAAATACCAGAATCCAATCTAAAAATAAAAGAGACAGCAAATGAGAAAAAGGCTGCCCGCAGAAATATGTTAAGAAAAAACAAAGAAAATATTGAAGCTGAATGGAAAGCATCATCTGTAGAAAGGTAAATTTTGATTGCAAGCCCTTGTGAAAATGGTGAATTTTATTTTAATAAAATTAAGGGCTATATAGAAACTGAACACACTGTAAATCCTATTTAAAAAAAAAGTATTTAGCATGAGCTACTAAATAAATAATAATAAATAAAGCTTTTTTAAATTAATATCTAAAACAGATGCCTTGGATCTAGACAGTCATTTGCTTCCAGGCAAAGAGACAGACTTGCCACTGGGTTTGAAACCAAACAAAGAGCAAGAGAAAGAATTGCTCAAGATCATCCAAAGAAGAGAAAAAACCATTCAGGAGACTTTTCAAGAATGAGCTGGGATAAAGCAGGTCTGAAAGCTGAAGTAGACAGCTATCCAGATGGAACAAAAGTTAACTGGACAGAACTTGCCAAAAGATATAGTATTACAAACAGACACGGAGAAACTGCAAAGAATGGAGGCCAAATTGCTCAGGAATTTCTGATCAAAGAGGGGATAAATGAACATAGATTTAAACGCCCAGGACAAGATTGCCAAGGCCCACGTGTAAGGAGAAAGAAACTCCGTGGAATAGGAGGTAAATGTTACCTTTACTTATGACACTATGTATACAAAGATTGTACAGAATTGTGTGTAAATAATGTCTTTGTAGAATATAATATGGAGGGGAGGAGGAGGGAATGAAAAATATAAGAAAATTAGATTTAATTCTTTGAATTTGCTCTATCTTTACAGGTGAAATATCAATTCCAGTGCCAAGCTCCAATCAGCATCTCAAAGACATGATTAAAGTAAAAATACAAAAGGGAGAGTATACAATTGGAGAGTTGGTTGTCCCAAGGAAGTATGAAAAGCTTATACTTGATAAAAATGGAAATGTAGTCAAAACAGAATTTACTGTTGAAGGAAGGAAACGACCACTTAATGAAATAAGGAAAAAAATGATTGACAAGCACAGGGTTTATATGAGACAACACCCAGATACATTCTATGATGATCTTTCTAGATTAGAAGTAGTAGAAATGCTCAAGAAGCTAGGAGAATTTGATGATGGAGAAAGTCTTGCTTCCATGCGTAACAAGCTTAAAGACATAGAAAGGACAAGACATCTGCTTGTCTGGCATGATCACTCAACAGTTGCCAATCATGGGCACTTAGTTTTCATGGTCTCGTGTGTTTATGACCCTGCATTGTATTTTACTCCAGATGAATTTCAACAAAAATCAGGAAGAAAAGTTGACATACAAGCAGAAGTAGAGAGGCCAGAAATTTACATAGTTGGTAGATGTAGATCTACAGATGTAGAGCAGTTAGCATATTGTGAGACAAGATGTGAGTGCTTGCAGGGCTTAACTGCAAACCTAGAATTAAGTAATGGCATTACCATAACTGACATAATGAGATTTTTCAAAGGAGATGGGCCAGCTGTAGCTTTTGAAGCTGGTCAACAGAAGGGTGGTCATTATTTTTGCTCATCTTGTGGGATGCATGCTATAAGAAGTGATGAACCAGATCACTTCTTTAGATGCAAGCATCTGTCTATGACAGACCGCCAAAAGTTGGTTTTGAAAGGGCCTCAAGGTAGAAAGGGGTCACTTCAAAAGAAACCAAAGCCATTTGAAAACCTTAAAAAAGAAGAGCTGAAGAAAGAGTTGAGAGAAAGAAGACTTTTATACAGTGAAAATGACCTCAAGCCAGAATATGAGAAAGAACTGACAAGTGAGCTGAAAGGAGTACAGAGGGTACCAGCATTATTGTTCCTTAACCCAACACAGAAAATTGATCATCTTAATCTTGGCTCATATGAAGTCCTCCCCTGTGAACCTATGCACGATATCTCCAATCACATTTCAAATATTCTAGAAGAGATTCCAAGTCATCTTCAAAAAGATCAAAAAAAGAAATTTGATGAGATTCTTGAGCTTACTCTTGGAGACAAAGAAATAAAGAGAGCCACAGATTACAGAGCAGCTCTGGTAATCTTTGCCAAGCAATTAAGAGGCCACATTCCTTGTACTATTCAATGTATTCTGGACACACTGGTAGAGATGCAGGCTATTCTCTACTCAGATGACATGAAAAGATGCCCACGCCTTGTCCTTCGCTATCATAATTGCAGCTTCCTACACTTTGTTATGTGTCATAATCAGTTTGGCTCCTCCCCAAAAGCTCTGAACTCTAGAAAACTCTATGGAAAATACTTACATAATCTTGTTTCTCATGCTCCTATCCAGCTTCGCCTCATCTCAGGAATGTCCTGTAATGCAGAAGATGAAGAAAGAATGTTTAGTACCATGAAAAGCATAACACAAACAACATCTTGTAACAGACCAGGTCATATTATTGGCAACCTGCTAGTAAGAATGCAAGCTGAAGAGAACATGGGTAACTTTGATGACTTTTTAAGTACATCAGTTCAGTCCGACAATGTGTCTAAGCTATCTGCTGCCTTGCCAACTTTTTCTAACACAGTCATCAAGGAAAATATTTTACAACATCCCATATATTCCAAATGGTACCAAGCCCATCTTGAGCGAATAAGCGATTTCCTTTTGCCTGGAGAGGGAGTTTGGTGGAAGAGGGACGGTGAGAGTGTGGAGTTCTTTGATTCAAACACTGAGCCTAACGCAAAAGACCAAGGCCCGGTTCTACACCACTTCAGGTCAAGTAACTTAAAGAAAGAAGAATCATATCTGTCTTCATGCTGGGAGAAATGTGTAGAATTCCTAAATGAAAGTTACAAGCTTCCTACACACTTCCTTTATCTACCAAATGCCAGTGGAAATGTCATACGCATAACACATACTTCTGAAGACCAGAATGTAGTTGATTCTGCAGATGAGAATGAGAATGAATCCTTAGAAGAATGTATGCCATACTCTGAAATTATACCAGAAAATCCACAGCCCTCACAAGCACAGCAGTCAGGGAATAACAAACATGAAGATGATGAAGAAGAGCAAGTCTTAGATTTACAAGAAGTTGATGACATGGACAATTGCTCTGAATTGGTGGCTTCTAATAATGCACAACCTACACTACACATGCAAGTACATATTTCACAAGAACATCAGTCTTCATTCTCTATCTATTCTTCTTCCAGCCCTAAAGCAGGCGAAGACACCCCCACAGCTGACAAAAATCCAACACAACACTTTACAATACAAACAAACAATACATTACAAACCCGCCTTGGCAAAACAGTAGAAATTCTACTTGGAAACACTCCCGAGGTATGGCAGTTTGACTCGGCTCGCAGCAGACTGAAATTTTCTCCACAAATCAGAGACCTCATAAGTGAGTATGAAGAGAGACTAGCTGTGATCCAAACAAGAGTACTGGCAGCAAAGAGCACACTCAAAGAACAACTTAAAGACTGGGAAATAAACTATTATCTTAACAATGACTTCAAAATGGTTACGCTTGACGAAATGAAAAATGATCCAGTGGCATCTGTTTATGTAAAAAAGCTAAAATATGCTGACAAATTACTCAAAGAATGGAACATTAGTTTTTAGCCTTGAACTTATTAAATTATTATGAATTATGGTTGTACAATAAAAAAATAAATACCTCATGTAATATAAAGTAATTTTTTACTGATATCAAATACAGAGATTTTAGTAACAAGGCACGAACAATGTTAGGCTTATCGCCTCTCTTGTATTTAAATAAAATAAGTTTTCTAGGCATTTAGAGTGCAAACAATTAATCCGTGAAACACTAATTACTAAATAGTACAAAATAATGCTAATTAAACAATAGAAAACAATGGAATTTGCATGAAATTGTGCTATTTAGTATTACTAAAGTTTCATGGTTATAATATTTGCACTCTAAGCTTTTTATGTACGTGCATGACTGTTTGAGTTGGAACATGCAAAGTGTAAATAATTCAAATATGTATTCAATTCAAGCTTAAACAAATTATATACTTCATAAAGAAGGACTAAGTAAAACATATTTACTCACCTCAACATTGTTTGAATCCTTTGACTTTTAAATTTTAAAAGAAAAGCTTGTAAATTCGCGCATGATACGACGCCATGTTTACATACAAAATTAATATGCAAATGTGCCTCGCTTTCATGAGCGCGACTTCGTTGGGGGTAAAATTCTGATTTTGACCCAAGCCTTAACATACTTGAGTCCATGATTTGATTGTCCTTGCGATCTTTATTTTTATGTTCAAAATGCTATTATTGAACAGAATTAAAAAGGATCACTAAATAACATTAATTCAGGGGCGTATCCAGGAATTTTTTCGAAGGGGGAGGCCCAAATTAAAAAAAAAGAACAACAAAAAAAGAACACATTAAAAACGAAATTATTTTTTACGTTTTATTTTTACAAATTCTTGGCCACCCCCTGTCTACGTCCTGTAATTTATAAAGCCATGCAATAAAATTTTAAATTGTAGTTGACCCGAAACAACCATGTAAGTTCCGTAATTTTGTAGATAATTAATATATGCAAATAAATAAAAGTCTCATGATAATAAAAAAATAATAATTCAATTTATTGGCCCTGATTAATGAGGTACTGATTCCAATTTTGTCTATTTATCATTTGCTTGTTTCTAATATCATTTTAATTGATTCAAGATATCCTCCGTCACTTTCTTGCCCTTAGCAAGAACTTCATTTGGTATAAGTCTTGCAAGAGTTTTGACCTATGGATCAGAAAAAAATTAAAATCATTTTTCATTGAAAGTTTTACTTACAGGTTGGTCACAAAATTACTTGTTCAATACCGTAAAGGCCAAAAAAATTAGGTGGAATAGTTTTCGAGTTTCAGAGAAAGAATATTGATAATTGCTCGCTGGTATTTACCGCCACCCGGTTAGCTTAGTTGGTAAGAACGTATGTCTGTTGTGCGAGAGGTCGTGGTTTGAATCTCAGCCGGACCAACACTCAGGGTCTTCAAATAAATTAGGAGAAAGTGCTGCCTTTGTAATTAAATCTGCAAATGGTTTGACCTGTATGTGGCTCGGATGACCACGTCAATGGCGGTGCCATTCGTTCGTTCGTTGTTTTATTGGTCGGTTGGTTGGTCTGTCGGTCGGTTGGCTGGTTGGTTAATTGATTTAATATTAACCCATCAAAAAGCTGTCCTAAAAAGCCGTGCTCTCTATGTCCCGATATTCCGTGGGACATTATAGAGAAATTCCTAGCTCACGATTCTACATCTCACTTATTTTACATTCCCAGTAGAGCATGTTTTATTTTCAATGCAGAAATATAATCCCAGAAGTATACAGCTTCATGTACCTGTTCCACAGGAGATAACTCCTCAAAATTCGCGGGGACCTTGTTCCTGTCAATTTCACCTGCTTTAAATATTTCCTCAATGACAATCCTGTAAATTAAACAAGTCATAATCATGACAGGATCAAACATAGATCATAGGATGAATCTTCAGACAAATAATGTGCTTTCTGGCCTAGAAGCCGGTACAATTGAGAATTTCATATTAGGCATGGTATTAGCAATTTTGAAGTTAAGTAAAAGCCGTTAAGGCTGATCTTCCACATATTCCGACGGCTAAACGAAGTCGGTGACCCTTTCTTTTATTTGAAGTAGAGAGAATAAGAGAAAAATATCAAATGCCCTTGGCAGGATTCGAACCGCAGCCAGAATATGAAATGTAGGGTATTCGTGAGGATCCCAGAGCGATATTTTTTCTCTATAGGTAAGTTGAACACCGTAAATATGTACGCAAAGAATAGACATAGTATAGTAGTAATAAATTATGCGTTCGGTGTGTATATAATGAAGTAGAGAGAATAAGAGAAAAATATCAAAACTACATTTCATATTCTGGCTGCGTTACCAGCCCGGTTGGTCCTTGTAGTGTAGTGGTTAACACATCGGACTAGAATACCGAAGACGTGGGTTCGAATACTGCCAAGGGCATTTGATATTTTTCTCTTATTCTCTCTACTTCATTATATACACACCGAACGCTTATTTTACTCCAGGTATGATGTAGTTCATCATGCAAAATTTAAATATTTTGCCCATAAAACCCTTTGTCAATACACTCTTTTTTCCATGAACGTCGTTAAACGGTCTTTAAGCGAGTAAAACTTGGTATGTATATATAATGAAATTTATTAGGTCTTGAATTTTTCTTATAATCATATTTTTTGGTCTTTCTTGTGTTTCATCAACCAAGGAGTTTTGTAGAATTGGAGGTGGATATCGTCTAAAATTTGTCTACAGAATAGTCGTATTTTGAATAGGTTTTTCAAATTAATTGTAAAAAGCATAGATACTTTTGTTCGATGCGTTGTTTTCATTATGATGTTGATTAGTGACTATGACGGTGACTATCTGAGCAGCCTGATGATGTTGATTAGTGACTATGACGATGACTATGTGAGCAGCCTGATGATGATGATGATTAGTGACTATGACGATGACTATGTGAGCAGCCTGATGATGATGATTAGTGACTATGACGATGACTATGTAAGCAGCCTGATGACGATGATTAGTGACTATGACGATGACTATGTGAGCAGCCTGATGATGATGATTAGTGACTATGACGATGACTATGTGAGCAGCCTGATGATTATGATGGTGATGATGATGTTGATTAGTGACTATGACGGTGACTATGTGAGCAACCTGATGATGATGATTAGTGACTATGACGATGACTATGTGAGCAGCCTGATGATGATGATTAGTGACTATGACGATGACTATGTAAGCAGCCTGATGACGATGATTAGTGCTTATGACGATGACTATGTGAGCAGCCTGATGATGATGATTAGTGACTATGACGATGACTATGTGAGCAGCCTGATGATTATGATGGTGATGATGATGTTGATTAGTGACTATGACGGTGACTATGTGAGCAACCTGATGATGATGATTAGTGACTATGACGATGACTATGTGAGCAGCCTGATGATGATGATTAGTGACTATGACGATGACTATGTGAGCAGCCTGATGATTATGATAGTGATGATGATGATGATGTTGATTAGTGACTATGACGGTGACTATGTGAGCAGCCTGATGATGATGATTAGTGACTATGACGATGACTATGTGAGCAGCCTGATGATGATGACGATGTGTACAGCCTTAGTCAGGGCGACTTACTTGTAGTTCTGTGAATTCATAACTTGACTACTAACAGCTATGGTTTCTTCTGGATTGAAAGCCTATAAAAATAAATACATTCATTACTTTAAAAATTCAGTACTCTTTTAAAAGGCGCTTAGTCAAGCCATACTTAATAGTTTAAAAAAACTATGGTCGAACACGGTGGCATTTCCTGTCTTGTGTGGAATGTACATCAGCTGAAGTTTTCAATAGGATTCTTTCTCGTTGACAGCACATGATGGTCAGTGTTTGACCACCATTTGAAGCAGATAATGAGGTTCAAAGACAGGCGAGGACAGGTTTTGATGGAGATCAATCAAAGTAAGAGTCTGGTTTTTGTTCGAGGGTCGAGAGGTTGGGATTAGGGTTTCTTTTTCTTGTTTTTTTTCCCTTTTTGTTTTGCCATTGTTCAAAGCGTGTTGCTCATATTAATTATTAACTTTTAGCATATGCCAACTTGTGTACTTCCTAAGAACGCGCGCGCTCATTGGTTAATTGGAGGTGAATATTATACGATATTCACCTCTGAATATCGGAATATTGAGTCGGCAACAAAATGGCATCTGCCGGCAATCGTTTTGCTACAATTTCCGACGAGAAAATTGAAAAAAAGAAAGTAAATGCCATTCCTATCAATACTAAAAAGGTAACGAAGTATGGCCTAAACGTTTTGCTCAAAGTTTTGCGTGAATTTGCACGTAAACTAAAAGTTTCTGTTTGTTTGTTTTTATTGAATTATTGTATATAAAAATAACTTACTCTGTACACAAGTTGGTATACACTTATTTCAATAAAGTTAGTCACCTCAAAAGCTATAAAGCTGAGGCCGACAAGGATTATGGGTAGATTCACTTTACAAGTTCAACCTCGATAACTGTTCATGGACTTGCGCATCTTTTACCGGTTACAGTCTCACCTCTTCTGAGCATCATCGAGCTGCAGTTTGTATTAATAAAGCTTTGTATATATATGCTTTTTTGATATGAAAAGTTTCCCATGATGCTCAGTGATCTCAGCTTTCTAGGATTTTTGGTGACTAGCTTTATTGAAATAAGTGTATGCTAAGACAATTATTCGCCTCAGGCTCAGTGAATATATGGAGAATATTTGTCTCACCGCTCGAAGACTCGCGTCTCGGTAAATATTCCCCGATCGTCATTTCGCCTTCGGCGAATAATTGCTAATTATATGATATAATGCTACTCTCGACTTGGTACTCTCGACTTTCGACCTGACTCTCGACTTGGTACCCTCGACTCTCGACCTGTTACTCTCGACACTCGAATCTCGACCAAAAACCTTTCAAAATAATACCGTAAAATTACAGAGAAACACAAGGTTTCAATGGCAGAAGCCCATGGATTGACATGCAAACGCCCTGATTGCCATCCATGTAAACCTACTTGGTTTGGCGGCAAATCTTACAAATCCGTGCGTTACTGAGAACGCCGGACTGTAACTTGCGCAAATGAAAAAAAAAACCTTCTTTCCACAGACAGTTATAAACTGCCAAGTCTGCGTAATATTTAAAATCATTTTAATTGTTACTCAAACGTGGCTATTTATAACTGTCGGTGGAAATATTTGAAATCATAGTAATGGTGATAACCACCTGATGGAACCATCCTGTTGGAATGATCAAAAGTTCACCAGCCTTTTGAGTTAACGTGATGGCCTTGGCTTTATGAAACATTGGATACGTCTTGTGATCTGGAGCAAAGGCATCAACTGCACTAGAATTGATAACCATACAATATTAGTTAGTTACTAGAGAATTGATAAACACTGCACGATTGTGCCTAATGTTTTAGAGTACTTTCGATGTTTCAATGATGATCTTGTAAAGTTCTAGTCCGGAGTTTCCAACTCTGTCAATCAGAAAATTAAGGTCTTAGACCGTTGTAAGATATTGATATTGGCAGCCAACATTACCAGTATTTTATATTTTTCCAATATTAGGCAGATTCAACATAACTAATAATTGATTGACGCATGGTAACTGTACAGATATATGGAGATAATAATCGCGGACAAGATCAACGCTCGTAAAATGAAAATGGCCGAGGTTTTCACAACTCATGACACGTGTCATTCTACCATTTCTTAGCTAGGCCATGTGCATAGAGGCATTATTTGGGTCTTACCTGTTATATTTGAAGCAATCCAATGGGAATTTGCAACGTTGTTTGTCATAGACATAAAGGTATTCATCTTGACCAGGAGAGTACAGCTTCAAAAGAAGCAATATTGTTTAGGACTGTTTCTCAATACGTTAATATATTAACAAGTTACTTATAAATTACTCTACCGCATATTTTTGTATCGACATTGATGAGACTTATTAGTCGCCATGAATCCAAAAATCTGTTATCTTTTACTTAATTTTCTACTAATATTACTATTATTTATCTCTGAGAACTTGAGAATGATCCCAATTTAAAGTTCTTTTTTATACAGTTGACTAGATCGTGTTTCACTTCTGACCACATACAAACAAAACATCTTAATAAAAGAGACTTTTAAAATTTTCAAGCAGATTTCCTAGTTCATTGACGCATGTTTTGTTTTCAAGTAATGAATTATTTAGCTTCCAAAACGGTTCTTTCATTCAGGGATAGCAGAGTGGTCTGTTGGCTGGAATAATATCACGCTTTTTTACAAATGGTTGCAGTTCATCCGACACGAAAAAGTAATCTAATCTACGACGGCCTTGGTAATTATAGACAGATCACTGTGAACAGCTTAAAGAACACTCCACATTTAAGTAGGACTATATCTGTTAGGCCCAGTGTAGTGATAATAAAGTAACCGTTACAATTTGAGATTAAATTTGAGCTCTAACTAACCTTTATCAAACTTGTAGGCAGAATTCAATAGCTATTTAGGCTGCATTCATAATGTACAGCATATGGGGGGACAGGTGAAATTGAGGGGGGATCGGAAAAATTTTGGTAGGAAAAAGGGAAGATGGGCAAATTATCAGAAAAATGGGGGGGGGGATGCACAATTTTTGGAAGAAGCTACAAGCCTTGCTTAGGGGGGATCATATTTTTTTGAATGATTTTAAGGGGGGTGTTAAGAATTATTCTGAACATTTTCACCTGCCCCCCCTCCCCCCTTCTGCCATACATTATAAACGCAGCCTTATTATACTCATAGCAGTATATGTTTTTCTGTTTAGTTTTAAACAATACCAACCTTCCATATTTTTGATCCATAGAAAACTGCATTAGTTCCTGTCCAGTTATATGGATCTAAAAAATATCATTCCAAGAAAGGAAGAATTAAATCAATTAATTATATGATAATAATAACTTTATTATTATCCCTAAGCTTATAGATGGACACACATACCCTACTAATTGGGAGACCTATGCTTTTCAAAACTTTCCTTTGAACGGCTTAGAAAGGAAACATTTTTTTGGCCCACTCTCTATGGAAATCTGCCATCCCAACTCCCTATAGAGTAGACTAGAAGTTGTATGTAAGCTACCCCATTCAACTCCCTTCATATAGTAGTTCTAGCCACTAATCATTTCGGGTTATGATAATCATTCATTCTATAAGATGACCATCCAATGGATATAAAAACGCAAAAGAAATCACTTGTTTATTTGATGGAATTTGTGGCATTTCTTTTGTATTTCCATGTTAACCTTGAATTAAAGATTTTCAACTTTTAAGAACAGTCCATAAACTAACCAATGTGAAGAGATGATCTCGAGTATGGAGTTCCCCAAAGAAGCATTGCATTCCAGGGCCGTACTTCAGTTGGTAGGAGTTGAAAAAAATCCTCTTTTAAGTATTCCTGTAAAATGTATTTTCTGAATATTAATCTCCTTATAACTGCATCACTTTGAAATTTAATTTTAGAATACTAAGTATGTATATCCAGTTAAGGCCTACATTTACTTAAGAGTGGGGATTGCAAGCGGGGATAACAAAATTTGAGCATAGGGGGCAGTGCTTGAAAGAGGACCAACAAGCCATGTCTGATATCACATCTAGCTGCAGGCCCTTAGCAAGAAAACATGTGGGAACAAATCTTAATATTAGATATAAGGTTGCATTTTTGTCCAGTAGTCATTTATGGCCACAAATTACATTAACGCTTGCAGGCGCAATTTTCTTAAATTACGGCTGTGCCTTGGCTAATATTGTTATTTAATATTATTTATTATGGTCTTATGGGGGAAAATTATCGTTTGCACCCCTCTACATTTCTAAGCCTTGCTATGGGCCTGAGTTGATATGCTGGAACTTCAGTTGTAAGCCATTAATTGAGTCTTTTTAACAAGGGAAGATTTAGCGAGTGAATCTTTGATGCACAGGGTGATGAGAGGTACAGTAGCATGGTATATTCAGGATTATTAATTTGTATTGTCACTAACCAAATCTTTCAAGTCATCTTTCAGCTCGGGGTGAGTTTGTATGAATAACTCATCTTCAACATAAGTCCATAGACTTGGCTTTCCTTCGTGAGAATGCTGGCTATATACATCAATACTAACAGCAAAGCTTTGAGCTTGATGCATGGCTCCCTGGAAATAATAAGAAGTGATGACAGCATGTTTCTACTGAAATTTGCTTTTTACAAATAAATTAAACTTGTTGAAATAATGGCTGCATCTTTCGGTTGTTATACGGTGCAGGGCAAAACAGTCAGTTTGATAAGTTTATTGATAGTATTGCCATGGAAACACCCTTGGACCCAGTCTTTTTTCGAATAAGAATAACAAAATTTCAATTAGTTGCTTAATCTTTGGAATACTCATTTTATTTCAAGTAAGATAAGAGAAGGTATAATGAGCTATATTATTGTTAAAACAACAAGTTGAAATATCAATCCCAGAAGAAATAATTGAGGATTCTTGCTGGTGGATGAATGAAGAGGACACAGACGCTGTCTGGGCCTCAGGTTTATGGAATAAAAATACAAGCTAATTATACTAAAAGAATTACACTGAGGAGATACTAAATTTTTGCTTTTTCTAGGTTTTTACAGCCAATTTTCCTTTTTTTATGCACAAGAATTACTAACCTTATTGATCATAATTATTCTAAATTAAGTTTCTGACGCTATGAAGAGGCTATGAAGACTTAAAATCAATTCTTTCAGCCTTTTTCGCTCACTGTCAAAACAAGGATGAAAACCCAAATGTAAAAACACCATGCAGTTCTAATCTAACAAAATTATGCCTTACTTGCACAGCTTTCATAAAAACCTTTTGATCTCCATAGCGACTGGAAAAATATTCTTTACTCCAATTCATAGCTCCAAAGTTTTTTAAAACATCTGTTATAAGAACAGGTCTGAAACAATGAAAGTAAATTGCAAATGATTATACTGTACGTATTATTAGAATAAGCTGATCTAGGAAAATGTCAACCTATGATGCTTGCAGTCTATTATACAAGAAGCATGCAAATTCCCTTTGAACCTTTGAATTTAAAACAACGGACGGCCAGCAACAAGAATTTGAAATACTGGGAAAGATACATACACAGTAAAGCTGCATTTCAAAAAGCATGGCTTCAAAGTTATATGGAAATATAGAAAGAATATACAATATATATGTATATATTATTGAATGAATGAATGAAGGGAGGAAGGAAAGAAGGAAGGAAGGAAGGAAGGAAGGGATGAATGAATGAATGAATAAATAAATGGATTTGTTCGTTTCTTTGTTCCTTCGTTTGCTCGTTACTTTTTTTTCCCTGATTCATTTATATCTTTTTAATTTATTTGACCATTTTTTAAACAACAGATAAACAGTTCATCATGCTCGATTACTTGGAATATATTCCTACCTTTTTCCATCGTAGTTTTCAACAAACTCTCGAATACTTAAATTGGAGTGTCGATTAATCATTAAGCAGTCTGAATGTTGACAAGTAGAAAAGCTGGCGTCCGTATCAACATTCTCAGTCCATTGGAAGGTCTCGGTCTTTATCGTGGCCAAGAGAAGACAGCATGATAATGATAACAAAATGACTTTGGTTCCAGCCATCCAGGAAGGATAAATGAGCGTTGTTAGCCCAAATATCAAGTTCGCGTTATCTTTTAGCAAGAACTCTGACTTTTCCTTGCGAAATGGATGTGTTAAAGATTAATAACTTCAAAAAAGAAATTCGATATTCAACTTCCATCTAAAGGAGAAATGTTCAAAGTTTTTACATGTAATCTAAAAGACGCAACAGCCTTTTATCTTGTTAAATTCGCTTTCGGTTCCATCCAGTATTTCACTTTCTAGGTTAGTCGGTTAATACAATAAAAACCTACGATTTCATGTATCATGATGTATTGTTGGATATTGATCCGGATATGCAGAAACAAGCAGGCGTTTTCAAAAATGAAGAGAAGGACTGGGGATGTGTTTAAGAAAGCAAGACGTTTTGGCGCGAAAACCCAAAAGCATTACTAACATTTTATTATGTACCCTCTAGAAAAATTAAGGATGTTCTCGATCTGAGGGAGATTCAAAGATACTAGATTTTTAGGACTTGATTTGGAATAGCAAGATGCAAAGAAATTCAAGAATGAAGCGAGAATTAAAGTTGTTGGCAGAAGATCCGCCTCATGGAGTGTCTTGTTGGGCTGTGGGTGACGAGCTGCACCATCTTGAAGCGAGTATGTCCACAAATGAATTCCACTAATTTTATAAAATCTTCTTAATTCTTAGTGGCTAAGTAAGATACCAAAAACTCGTAAATTGCTTATTACATCGATTTTTCCTTACAACTGTTACTATTTTCTGTATTTTCTGCCAGAGATCATTGGAGCTAATGGCACACCATATCATGGAGGAGTCTTCAAGATTGATATACAGATTCCAGAAAGGTTATATATGCTTTAGTTTATAAAATTTCTTCAGTCTCAACCCAATCGCATAAAGAAACTATTTAACTCTTGCAAATCGTGTGTTCTGTGTTTTTTTTTTTAATAAAAGAAAGATAGATAACTTGGGTATATGATAGCAACAGCTACGTGTAGTGGTCTATTATCAATACTGCGTTCTGATTGGATGAGCTACTACTAGGCTATAAGTTATATACTGCTAGTAGCGAAAAGAGACGGCTTTCAAAACCTAAAAATTAAACTTAACGTTAATTGTTTGCATCTATATATTTAACCGACAAGTTGGATTTGACTAAGACAATTAGTCCTCAGGCTTGAGGGCTAATTGCTAATTAGTATAATTTTAGACTTCAAGGTCGAGTGCCCAGTGATTCAGAGATGATATTTACTGCTCAAGCAGTGATTATGAGGTTCCCAGAGTTTGACACATTGGAAGTTATTAAAAACATTTTTCTTTGTCCTGAATTTTGTCTTTTCAAGTCTAAAATAATTGTACTAAGACAATATTATTATTCACCTCAGACTTAATAAATATGGGGGATATTTACTCATAATGTCTCATAGCTTGGTAAAAAATCTCTCATATTCACTTGACCTTCGGCAAACAATTGTTAACTATCAAGACCAAAGGCATGGGATGAGGCAGATAAAAAAATTATAAATGTAACAATGATTGACGACTCTTAATTCTAAAGCTCCACTGTATTCAGGCCTAGCCTTGAATCAAGAAGTTGCTTATTTTGTTCTTCTAATTTCTGCTTTTGTTTACCGACTTAAGAAGTAAGGCTAAGCCTGCATAGTCATAAATTGGATGAGGCAGAGCATGATATCAAAAAATTTTATTCAAATATTATTTTTTTCTGACATTTTGATTGGCCGAGATGACTGCAAATAACTGCCTACAAACAATAACCTGCTTATGCACATTACAGCGAAAAGTGAAAATTTTGCTGCAAATAATAGTCTACTTATATGCAGCAACATAAAGATAATTTAAATGATAAAACAGTTATGATATAGTTGAACTTGGTTATCACGAGATGTTGTTATTTCCACTAACAAATCATGATATTTTACCAAACCTCGTCCACTAATTGCTTATTATGATAACTATTTTGTTCACATAATCATTAAGTAATAATAATAACAATAATAATATTTTTTAAAGTTTTAACTTGCAAATTAGCATGTATAATTATTATGTTCAAATGCGCTTTAAGTGTTACTGGCCATTCAATACTCGACAATTAAATTTACATAGGGCAGAGTGTATTCCTAGTCAAGCAAGCAATAGATTCATGTGACTTGACAGCCATTTATCCATCGCAATTATGATTAAGGGAGGCCAAAACAAAGAATATTGCTCTCATGTGATCCCAGTCTTGTATTTCATTGGGTTTCATTTCACCCTAATGAATAGTTAGTACAATTATTTCAAACATTTTGAAACTCGACGGACCTTGACTGGAACACGTGGATATTCTGCACAAACTTGAGGCTAACCCTGTATGTGCAAATGAGTCTGTAATCAAGAAACACAGCAGTAATTTGGAATTATACAAGAAAATTTTCTATGATTGCAAAAAGAGAAATTGATTGTATTTTGCCCAAACAATATGCCAATACTGCAACAAAGCTATGAGTCAAGTTGTAAGGAATATTATCTCGAAGACCTTAGTACAAAATCACCTTTATACAGTAGATCTTTGTAATGTGTAAGAAACTTTTCTTTGCAATGCAGATACCCATTTGAACCACCCAAAATGAGGTTTGTCACACCTATTTATCATCCCAATATTGACAATAGTGGTAGGATATGCTTGGATATCATCAAGATGCCCCCTAAAGTAAGTCTGTTTGATTAGTTTCATGTTTATTTTCCAGTAATAAATTGTAGCTGTTGCTCCTGAAAATTGATCTAACAACTCCAAGAGATTTAAGACTTTCATCTGTCTTTTGACTCAACTACTGCTAAGTTTTAAGGGGTGTTGCACATGGGTTCCTTGTGAACCCCACTAGATCCACCATTTGTATTGTTTTTGTTTATGGTTGAATTTGTGATTTTAGGGGATGTGGAAACCAGCATTAAACATTGGTTCGATTTTGTCATCTATTCTTCTCTTGATGGACAAACCCAACCCAGATGATCCTCTAATGGCTGACATTGTAAGTATCATTTACTGTACTTTATCATTGTGTGATAATCCCGCAAATCAACCAATCAAAGTGACAAGTGTTAACTTGATACCTCATCAGTGTGGGATAGTCCCACTGATCATCAAGTCACATGTTGGTCTGTTGGGTTATCCCACAACATAGCCTATATGAGTAAAGAGTGGCACTTTGTCTTTCAGACACAACTGAACAACCATATTCGAAAATAAAATTTTCTGCAAAACACTGGGCCAAGAATCAACCAAAACACATACACACCCCAATGTCCCCCTCCTGTGCATAACGAAATTGACAATGTGTATATCACATTGCATAAAAGCTAAGAAAAGCAATTTGAGTGTGTAAACAGCAAGACTTTTCATCCAAGAAACAAAATAAAAGTAAGATCTTGGGGGAGATTTTAAAATTATGCACATTAAATTTAGCAAAAACCGATTAGGTGAGCATGTGCTCTGTTGACATAAGGTAGCAGTTTTGGTTCTGGTCTTTAGGGTTTTCCAGAGCCTACAGCTTGGCTAATGAGTAGGATATGGTGTTACGGTTCAGGAAAACATGTAGACCCAGCGAACTGTTTAAAACAGCTTTAATGAATTTAAAGACGGGTTAAATACAACTTAGATACTCCTAACCTAATAAAACTCTAACCTAGTTTTAATCCATTCAAGTTTATTTTTACTTCTTTTGAAAGCTGAAGAAAAAAGGCTAATCTTTACTTTAAGAATGCCAAAAGCACTCAAGCAACTTCTTTCATCTAATCTTGCATGCTGTATTGGTGAATTCCATCACTCCCACTGCCCTCCCTGGCCCTCCCTGACCCTCCTAGGGGTACATCCATGGTCATCTGTCTTTCATATGTTTGTTCATTTATTAGTATTCTTAGATATGACATGCTTTTTTAATTAAATAATTAAAATTGATGATAATGTAATCTTATTTTTGTCTGTTTCCATTTCAGGCTAATGAATTTCGTTACAATTATTCAGCATTTTTTGACAAAGCAAAACAATGGACATTGACCCATGCCACAGATGGAGCTCCAGCAAATCAAACTCAAAATGAGGTATTGCATAATTTGAACTTTCCTATCCTCTAAAGTACTCTACCACCCTCTTGACTGCTGCAATTCCAGACAGTTGAAGAACTTTTGGATATAATTTTAATTGTACTTGTTGGGTTTTCAGGAATTGGCTGAGAAACATGACGAGAATGATGTTAACATTTCTGGAAAGGAAAAGGCTTTGGATTCTGATACCAATTCAAGCTCTGAATCAGAATCAGATGAAGAGAACAATATTCCTCAAACTACCAATATGCTAAAGGGCGTAAAACGGATATGTTATGATGATAAACCATCTACATCAGGACTTAGGCCTAGCAAAATCCGAAAAGTATAACAAAAATTGAGTTTTTGTTTAAGAGCCAATGGGATTTTTAGAGCCTGTCCGTTTCCCTAGGAGAAGATTTCCTGAACACATTTACCTCACTTATTCCTGATCAGCAACATAATCTAAAACTAAGCCTGATGACGTGTTCCTATATTATAGGTGTCATGAGTCACCAGGCTCATTTTGTTGACAATCAGGACAGAGTAAGGTAAGTGTACTGGGGAGATCTACACCTAACAGTTGTGTAAACTAGTGCAAATGTGGTATTTAGGGAGAGAGAAAAACCACACGTGTTACTTCTGTCATTAACACTTTATTCCAAATGGTGGATCTCACGCAGCCTTCCTAAATAAGGATCCTCCTTACTTAATATTAAACTTCATCTGTATACAAAGGTATATGGTGACTTATAAAACAACACCAATAAAAATTTAGGTGCTTCTTAAAGAAGACTTTAATGTTAGTTACTCACAGACATAATCCTTAAGCCTAGCTGGTAGGATCTGTACTGAACCTGAAATTACTCAAAAAGTATTTCAGTATTTTGTCGAGTATCTTTAAATCTCTTGAAAAATTTATAAATAGATATCATTAAAAGGTATGAAAGAAACTAGTTGTGTACAATTGATTTTTCAGTTTCGAAAACATCAATTTTAGCCGTTTATATAGAAAAACGTTATGTCTAACTCGCAATGCATTGTGGAATACTTGTGGATCCTCTTCTGGGCCAGAGCCGTCTACAGCGAGCGGTGCTGTATCACTTTCTGCTCCTTGAGGAATGGCATTGTGTCGGGAAACATTCGTCTTCGTTGGTGTTGTGTCACTATCCACTTCTCCGGAGTCCGGAGCTAGCATCCTGTTGGGGAATGCTGAATATATCAGGCTTTTTATCACATTTGTGAATTTTCTCGCTTTCTGATTGGTCTAGAGCCGGGACATACCAATAAATTTCGTCAGCAAATCACGCACGCGCTTTTGAAACCTTTTTTATTTCAATTTTTACCCTTGTTTTTGTAGTAAAATTGCTAATTTTCTGTGGTAAAAAATACAATGTCCTCCAGTTTTCCGTGGTATGCCCTCTTATTTACCACTTTTTTCATCTAGCCTTCAAAGGACTCCCTCGGCGTTGACAACATTTTGACGGCTAAATGACAAAAATCATGGTATACAAGAGGACATTCCACGGAAAACTGCAGGAAATTGGTTAATTAAGAGCTTCTTTAAATGCGCAGTGTTTTGCATCATTTTTTTGCCTACCTCTCCATTGCTCTGGGGCCAATAAGGTACTTTCTTGTGCTCTATCCCTAGGTGTCTCAAAAACTGTTCAAAGTTCTTCGATATAAATTGCTGACCATTATCACTGCGGATACTCAAAAGTAAGCCATTTGTTCTAAATGTTGCTTCTATGGCACTGATTACATGTTTGGCATCTGTCTTTCCTATTAGAATTACTTCTGGCCAGCGCGAATGAATGTCAATCACCACTAAGACGTAATGTCCACTTACTTTACCTCGTTAAACAAACAATTGACATGGAAAACATCATATCCCATCTGGTTGGAGCTCTCTCTGCTCTTTAAGTTTCACTTCAATTTTAACCTTTTCCTAATAGTTTTCCCTCTGCATTTATCTTCTCTGGCTTTGTAAAAACTTCCTTGTCGCTGTTGTGCTATAATTTTATTTTGCAACACTATCTATTTCTCGTAATCAGATTTCTAAAAGTCTCTTGGATCGCTTTTCAGAATCTTGTGCGACTTGTTTTTGTTCCAACGATTTTATGCACCCACTGTTAATCATCCTACCATTTATCAGTTACACTTCAGTGCTGAGTGTTATTTTTCCTCCTATTTTCTTACTTTCTTTTGTTTGGACGGAAAACGTTTTCTTCGGTTTCGGTGTGAAAGTTGCGGATTCAAATTTATCCGGCACAGTGTGGACGGGGCCTTAATTTAAAGGTGTCAGAAAAGTTAAACAGGAATAACTGGCTTATGGTAGCCAAGCGTTCATAGCGAGGTTGCTCTTTGATTCTTCAAAGTTGGCTTTTCCTATCATTGCGAATCAGAATTCGCCTAGTGTTGGAGTGCTCACCCACTAATAGGAAACGTGAGCTGGGTTTAGACACAGGGAGCCCGGCTTTGGGATTTGTACATGAACGAATAAATCAATAAAGTGCTTTGGGTTTTCTGCGTTGAGATTTGAAACAAGAAGCCAATGAAAGATTTGAAACAAGAGGCTGATACCACAGGGAACCCGGCTATATTTTTTTGCGTCTTTTAGAAAAGTAACTTTGCTCTTTGTGGATTTCCTGTGTTGTGATCGGATGTAATCAGATCTGCGCTGTGATCAGATCTGCGCTGTAAACTGATAGCCGATTAAATTCAAATTAATAATCGTTGGTAACGCACTCTCTATAGTAAACACTCTCTTTTGACTGCTTACTAAAAAGTGCGTTACACACCACAGGCAACCCATAAGAAATAAAACATCAACGGTTATTGATTTGAATTTAATCGGCTATCAGTTTACAGGGCCGATCTGATCATAGGGCAGATCTGATTACAGCTTATGTAATAGGAAACCGATCACAACACAGGAAACCCACAGAGCAAAGTTATTTTTCTAAAAGAAACAAAAAAATATAGCTGGGTTTCCTGTGCTGATACCTTGAATTTCCGGTAATCGTATTACCAGTAACTTGATAGCAGATAACGTATCAGTGTAACGCACGCCCTAGTAAATGGTAAGAACGGACAGAAGCTTCTTGTTTCAAATCTCAACACAGGAAACCCAAAGTACTTTATTGACTTATTTATCATTGTCGTCTTGTTTCAAATCTCAACACAGGAAACCCAAAGTACTTTATTGACTTATTTATCATTGTCGTCTTGTTTCAAATCTCAACACAGGAAACCCAAAGCACTTTATTGATTTATTTATTCATGTACGAATTCCTAAGCCGGGCTTCCTGTGGTTTAGACCGTCGTGAGACAGATTAGTTTTACCCTACTGGTTTTAGTGTTGTTGTAACAGTAATTTTGCTCAGTATGAGAGGAGCCGCAGAGTCAGACAATTGGCATTTGCACTTGCCTAAAAAGCCAATGGTGCGAAACTACCATCTGTTGGATTACGACTGAACGCCTCTAAGTCAGAATCCGTGCTAGAACGCAACGATAATTACCTCCAAAAGATTTAAGGCGAACAATATCTGCCAAGGCACTAAAGGATATCAAAGTTTAAAATTTCTAGAGCTAAATCCTTTGCAGACGACTGTTGTAGAGTAGCCTTCTGTCGTAGTAGTTACAATGTTCTGAGATTAAGATTTGTTCATCCAACAGAACATACTCCTCCTTGTGAACACTTGGCATTTCAGGGCCTACCTTCGTCCTCTCGGGCGTCGTGAACCAGGCCCGGATCTCTTGTTCTCTTGGACGATAACTTCTTTACCTTTTGATTATCACTACGTCATCAGTTCCCAACATACACTCATGTCATTCAGGGTTAGGGTTAAAAGGGGGCAATACTATAACCGTGCTGAAAATGAAAGCAAATGATCGGAATTCGGGTGTTGCACACCAATAGCACTGTTTCACACGAAACATTGCAGTCATTGGGCAATGTTTTACAGCATTCCCCTTTTTAACCCTAACCCTAACCCTAACCCTAAACTCTTGTTCAGGAATAAAGACGTTTTTGTATTACTCTATTTACTTATCATAGAAAAAACTGGTCATCGCTAATAAGCACCGCAAATACAGCTGTGGCGCGTAACTCAACGAACTGAAGGCATGTGAAGACGCCTTTGGCAGCCGTTTTCATTATCGTCATGTAACATTTGTTATCACCGCCAGCGTCATCTTCACAATCGTCATCATGACCATCATCATATCATCACTACTATCATCATCCCATTACCATCACCATCATCATCACTGTCATCACCTCCAGCTAAATCATCACCATCATCACCACCACCATCACCTCTAACAACACCATCACCATCGACAGGGCAGAAAAACGGGCTTTACTTTCGACGTTTATGCGTTAATAAGCTTTATATTTCATAAACAGGCTCCGCGTTTTGTAGCATGAGGCTAGCTCTTTTGGGGCTGATTAACAAAACACCAAAATTTGGGAAAATTTAAGGGATGCGTATTTGAGATGCAACGCCCTGAACGTTGGGAGAGATGATATTTTGATTAGCACAAAACTAACATTTTTGCTAATACCTCGAGGTTAGCAGAATTTTGTGAAAAGTTTAAAGCACAAGAGACACGAATGAAACACTAAACGTTTTTTAGCATGAATGAGAGATAAAGAGAAAAATTGCGAAAGTAGCAGCCTTGCTGTTTTTCTGCTTTGTCATCACCATATCATCAACATCATCATCACCACTACCTCCACCATCATTATCATCATCATCACAATTAGCCAACCAATATCAAACAATACCGCATGACTAGAATTCAAAGAAACGGAGCAATACTAACTTCCTTGGACCTGAACATCAACAACAACAACAACAACCACTAACCACAACGACAACAACCATCATCACAACGACAACTTCAACAACAAGAATTTCATTTGCAGTCTTACATACAAAGATTTAAAAAAATACAATAAAAAATATAAATATTAGAAAAGAGTAAATTACGTAAGAAAAAGAGTTGGTATCATCACAAAAAATATGAAAATCAAAAGCTTTACATGAAGGTGCCAGTGGGGGTACCCAATTGTCGATTAACTACTAATTAATTTTCCAGCCTAATGCCAGTTAACTGTTAATAATTTAACGAGCGCTGGCCATAATATTAACTAAAATCATGAAATAACCTGCAGTTAACTGTTAACTAATAATCTTACGTCATCTCATTTGCATATTGATATTTCAAATGTTTATATCTCTGAAAATAGAAGTCCACATACAAAAATATTGCAACCATACCACTGAACTATTCAAATAGAAGTAATTTTGAAATTAAAATTTATTCCTTGATATACACTTTAAGAGGATGCTTGCAATATAATCAAGTTTGAAATTAGCGCTCATTAGAAGCCGAATGCCTTTGGTTAGAATACAATAACTAAGCGATAATTGGCTTATGGGATGGTGCGAATGAATGCAAATAAGCGGACTGACTATCCTAAGAACACCCTGTTATTATTGCTTCAAAATATGAAAACAGTTATTTGATAAAAATTTAGCCTCTCGTATAATCGTGGGAGCATCACCTAGCATTCTACTCGTCTTTCGGGCGACGACACCTAGAAAGCTCTACGAAAGGGGTCAATTTTCATCAATAAAGACAATCCATCCAATATTTCACGGTCGATACTCTGTCTGTCACAGAATTCCTGTTCCCCGTTGATTTCAAAGCAAAGATACTTGCAAATGAACAAAAACATTTATCACATCCTTTGCATGAAAAAATCTCTTTTATAATCTAAAAATTTTGATTATCGCAAAACAAAAATATCAATAAAATAGAAAAATGAAAACTTAATTAATGGAAGAATATGATTTAAGAGTTGATTCGATTCGGAGCCTCAAAAGTTCTTTTACTGGATGAGAACTTCATGAGACCATGAGGAAGCGACTTTTCCGCATCCATTCTGAACAACCCTGCTCTCTAAGCCAATCACAATTGAGTATTTTTCATGTATATTATTACCTTTTGAACGGGGTTTAAAAAAGGGGTGCATTAAAAAATAGGTGCATTAAAAAAGGGGTGTTCTGTGTTCTATGTTCTATCCATTCTCAAAAGAGGAGTCTTGGATTGTGGTTTATCTTTTATTGAATCTGGGACCTCTAGTGGCGCCTCTTGAATCTCCTTCTCTTTGTCAGGGGTCTGAACTACCTCTTTCTATAATTGAAGCAAAGGAGAGAGAAAAGAAAATAATGAAGGAGAAGCAAAAATGGAAATATTAGAGAAAGAATTTAAAATTAAGAAAGAAATTTTAGAAAAATAATATAAGATTCGAAGCGAAGAAGGTAAAAGCATATAAAGAGAGGGCAATTGAAAAGGAAAGAAAGAACCAAAGGAAAAAGGAAGTTAAGTAACAAAAGACCGGGGGAAAAGGAGAAAAATAAATAAAATCAGGGCATATAACTTATACACTTTTGGTTTCTTGTTAGGTTAAATATGAATATACCATGAACACTCAAAACAGCCCAAAACGACAATAATGACAACACCAACAAAATAAAGGCATTACACCTGGCATAAAACCTTTAAAAAAAAAAATGTTGCTGAAAGACTTTTCAAGGCATTTGAGTAGACAGGAAAGGATTAAACTATGGCGGATTATAAGTGCAAAACACTTTTATAAGTTTAATATCTATTCGACAATCTTTAAAAAAACAGAGTTGGATAACTTAGAATTTCAGGTCACCTATCCAAGTACCAACCTTTTTCTAACGTGCTTGACTCAGTGTCTTGGAAGCCCAATTTTTTTCCACTGGACCACGATTTTAGGAAATTAGCACAACAATAGCCATGACAACAAAGACTGAACCAGATAGACTAGATAATTTTCCACTTCAAATCAACGTGCCAGTGCGTGGCAGAGTGCAAGGGATTAGCTGTAGATATGGTCTGGGGGCCGGCTAGTCTCTCCCCTGATGCTTCGGCTAGAACACTATCCTGCGTAATCCGTACAACCAAGGGCAGAAGGACTTAATCGCCGTCATGTCCGAAGTCCATACGATGACCCAGCGGATGTCTTGGGGTATGGCATGAAGGCACTGTTTTTTCCTTCTGTATTTTGGAATTAATTATGTAATTAAAGTTGGTGGACGTGGGTTCCATTCCCACCGCATTAAGAGTACTTATTTCTTCTTCTTCTTCATTTCATCTAGACACAGATCGTTTTTTATATTTATATATTCTCTTTTATAAACGACTTTTAATGATTCAAGACAACAAGAATTTTTTTCGTTAGAAAGGATGTTTATTTTTTGCTTTCATTCAGCATTAACAGTTAAGTGATCTTCATCTCAAAAGTTCGAGCTGTGCTATCCTCGTTTACAAACTTTCTGGGAGCAGTTGACCGAGAAGCGGCTTTTACTAAACTTGGATTTTCAGTCTTATATTCTACATACTAAATTAATTTCGTCGTCGTTTACATGATATAGCGGAGCACCATAGTTAAGACGTAAGCAAGATACTGACTATCTGTTGTAAGGGAAGAACACCTTCGAAAAAGTTGCAAAAATAAGGGACTTTTTCGCGTTAAACAAGCTGCGCATTTCCCACTGAAATCTGCAATGCATACCAGTATTTTATAAACCGAGTGTACATTTTGTGATTGACAAAGAACAAAATTTGAATTTTATTTCGCAAACGCGATGATTGTGTAATCAAACTCCATACATTCCTTCATATGGACCTCACAACTTCAAAGTCAAAATGACGGGACTTTTTTTCAAATATTTTAGCATTTTTAGATATCACAATAACCAAATGATTGAAACCCGAGTGTTCATTGTTGGGAAGAAAGGCACACCAACATGAAAATTTGAACTTTGTTTGAAATTTGTCCTATTTTCCTACAATTTAGGGATAAAATGTAGGGGGTTTGGGGCTGAGTTTCAAAAATTTGAAGCAAAATTCCCGAATATTTTGCCATGGTTATTATATTACTATCCGAGACCCGCCAAATTCAAACCGTGTAATGAGATACAAATGAGCCTCTACAAACACGTATTATGCCCGCGATTGCGCAATTTGCCTTTGTTTCTCATCAAAGTATAATCCTGTGTTACAACATTAAGCGGACTCCCACACATCGAAAAAATAAAAATTGGGGGTGGTGGAGGTTGAGACAATTTGATAACTGTCAAGGTTTAATACCCTTGGCATCCTTTCCTAGTTCGCGCGCTGTAAAAAAGAAAGTCAAGCGCCCCTACTCATTTCTCAAATATTCATTTTGATTGATCGCTCCTATCAATTCTATTCATAGTGAAAAAGTTGTAAGCAGAGTGGCGCAGTGGAAGCGTGCTGGGCCCATAACCCAGAGGTCCAAGGATCGAAACCTTGCTCTGCTATGTAGTTATTAGTATTTTTATTCCTTTCTTCTTTTCGTGGTTATTCATTCTGCTGATCAGATTGTCATTCCTCTTTATTTCGAGTCGCGGTTTTTTGTGTAAAACTCCAGAAAAATTAGACAATTTTAATCTCCTTTTCATTTTTGTTTCTTTTTCGGGCTTATAAGATGGCAAAAGGCGTATTTCATCGGATGAAATCAACGAAACATACCCAAATCGTAAACTTCCAGTTACTATATTCCCACATGATCTAGTGGTTAGGATCTGGCGCTCTCACTGCCATGGCCCGGTGTGGGAAATGTTTTGGCATAATACAAACAATACAAGTGAAAGCGGCCATAATTCGAGCGAGCATGGGGATTCGAGCGATACATGGGGAATTAGTGTATCGTATAATAAAAACAAATAATGCATTTGGTTTTTGAGGTACAAAGTAGTTTTTATCAGCCGATCTGATGTTTTTTTACCTACAGATGGTTGCATCTATATATATTTGACCATCCTCTCGAGTGATATCTATAAAACATTTATACAATATTCAACTCTTGAAGTAGAGTAATGTGAAATTAGTTGGATCTAGTGTAACTAACATTAGTCACTTATAAGAACAAGGGGGATTAGCTCAAATGGTAGAGCGCTCGCTTAGCATGCGAGAGGTACCGGGATCGATACCCGGATTCTCCAATTTAAATTTTTTGCTGTAGCTGTTCTTCTCTTTCAATGTCTGATTACTTTTTAATCTTATCTAGGTTATTGAAGTACTTCTACTAACAGATTTGTAATAGAAGCTTTACTTCTTATAGTAGAATAGCTTTGTATTACCTTTGGAGCAGCTGTTCATTAATGTATTCATGAGTTTGTTGGTTTGTTGTAATTTCCATTGATGAAGCTTTCTGGGGCCGGGATGGCGACTTTAATTAGGCCTCTGCAGAGTGCTGCCTTCTCAGAGAACGTTAGCAAGTACAAGTAGTATGTGTGTGGTATCAAGCTCTTTGTATAACAGCCTGGTGAATTTCCTTAGTATGCTGAGCCATACTAGCGTGTCACGAATATTATCCCGTTAGTAGAATACAACCATATCGGGATAACGTGTACTACATAGTTTAATAAGATATAGCTATGTTCTGTTCTCTGATAAAACATTCCTGAACACTGTCAAATTGATAGAAATTACTCGACGACGTTTTGACGTTTCTAACCGCGTTATATCAAGTAAAATCATTAAAACAATGTGTGGTATATGTGGTAAGTTTACCTTATTTGGAATATTGAATCCAGTTTTCTTGTTGGTGAGTTTTCCGCCATTTAAAGTTTTACAATGTCAAGAATATAGATAAGAACTGCAGATATTACAGCGAAGAAATACTTAAAATTGTCCACCATCTTGAATGTAGCTTAGAAACCTGGTCTTTGACAAAGGAAGCCCAAAAGGCCTAACAAGGCAAGATTTCCAGTGCTTCTAAAATTAGATATGACCAGTCCAGAAGCCCGGAGAAGGGGTCTGGGAGATAGCTCCGGAGTTCCCCTGGTTATTGGAATGGCTTCTGATTCGTTCCTACGACCTCTGACACTTTGGGCTCTAACTTCACTACGATTAGTCGTAGAAGTAAGATGACGTCACTCTCTGGTGAATCAACCGATCTACCCTGATTCACCCGTTGGTGAAAGCACATTCTGTATACTACTAAGGTAACCAAAGCATCAGCTTACCTGTGATTTAGGCATGCGCATGCACTTGAAACTTCCTGTCCGAAATTGACGGAACCGGAAGCCAACTCAAAATCGTCTACAGCCAGAGGCTCTCGTTTCTCGGTAGTGACCAAGAGGAACGTGAGTTCTGGGCACAAGATTAGTTATTCTAATAATATGTAGAACAAATCTTATATATTTTGACATTAAATATGACATAAAACTTAATTAAAAGATTTGATTGCCAAATATATATTTTTCTTAAAACTTTGAGGCTCCACAACAAGTTAGTAAAGGTACCCCTCCCCGTTATAATTTTTGGTCAAATTGGCAATTTGATGTGGGTTTTATTTTGCCTGCTAGCCATCTTTTTACGGTGCAAGGACTCGATCCTTCAAAGTATCTAGATATCATCTTTTTCCAATCCTTATAGTTAGCTTCCGCCTCTTCTAGAAGTGCATGATTGGGCATGATTGAGCTGCTCTGACAAGTATGGGTTGTTTTTATTTTTGGATTTGCTTTGTTTATATGTTTATAAAAGAATGATGTTAGTAAGTCATGAAATGTATATATAAATGCCAAAAAATACAATAAGTTTGAATCAAATTTGACGTGCGGGGGTAGTTGAGTGTCATGTTTTGGTTTGTGTATATCACCCGAGGCTACCCTCGAGAGTTTCCTATTTTCCTCTGTCCAGGCTCTGTCGAGAAAAAAAACGGTTTTCGGGTGGCAAAACATTCGAGTCAGGAATGAAAATGGCGTCCAGAGAAGCCGGATTGTGATACTCATTTGGGGATTGCTTCTCAAGAATAATGGTTTTGTTAATTCTGTTAAGCAATCTCGTACCCAGAGCCCACATTCCTCATGGTCATTATTGTAAGTTGTATTTTATAAAAGAAATAAAAAACTTGCTTGCTGTGCTGTGTGCAGTCATAAAGCACTTGGGGGTTGGCAGAACACTCGAGAAGTGTCGAGAAGCACTTCTCTCGTTTTCTGCCACCCCCGCGTGCTTTATGACAGCACACAGCACGCGCGCGCGTTTTCTATTTCTTTAAGAATATGGTAAACTATGCATTTTACAATAACTTACAAATTTCTCGCGCGCTGATTGGTTATTTTTTATCATTAATAAGAGAGCAGACACATAAAAATCTGATGTCAATTTGTTAAACTCAGTTTTCGTGGTCATCGCATGGGAACCCGGTGCGTAACGCTAAAAGTATCTTCCGCCAGGTGTACATCGCATTTCTGATTGGTCGAGCTTTCAAATCACACGCGTCACTTATTGGAAAATGACAACATTACCGGAAAACGAGCAACAAACTAGCATGACGAACGAGCGAAAAAAGTACTTGTTTTGTTATTATGGTAAGAGTATTCGTAGTTCATACATCATATAAAATAATCATTTGAAAAAGCTCTTTTTGAATTCCACAATTAGACAAATCCAAGAGATTTTTGACAAAGTTTACAGCTAAATAACCTAAATTCCTAAATTCCTAATTCACTAGTTTTTAGCTAGTTATATCTTTAAATTCCTAAAATTAGCGGCAAACGAGCAACGAACTAGAATGACAAACGTGTGAAAAAAGTTTTGTTATTATGGTAAGAGTACTTTCATTTGGAGTTTCATTCAATAATTTTATATCTTTCTACAGATAATTTAATATCTAAATTTTGAATGAGTTTAAAATTACACCAAATGTCCGACTGTTTATTGAGCTTTTCGAACTAGTACATGATTATAAAAATGAGTTAAATTTGTGTTGTTGTGAGATATGCTATTGTATAAAGAGCGGTACCATGTCTTTCACTTTCACAAGCTAAGAAAATATTAAAAAACATTTCCAAATGCCAATTTACTGACAAAGAAAATTTTATTTTGTAATTGCATTGCATTTTGCGTTATTTTCTATTTTGTCTCAGTTATTCTTGTCAAGTATACTGAAATGAATGTAGCTTATTAGTTTTTCAAAAACTTTTGTTGTTAACAAGATGAAAACTGGTAAAATTGAATTTTCAAAATCTAGTAAGCTTATGTTTTCAAGCTTCTCGAAAAATAGTAGACTTTTATGAATGAAAATACGGTTCTTGTAAAAACATGTGGATAATTAACCAAACATCGTTAATAATGGTAATTGAACTGAGTGGAGTGCAATTTGGTCTGAAATCAAACGCGCGATTACAAAATCACACGACCGCGTAGCGGGAGTGCGATTTGTAATTGCAAGTTTGATTTGAGACCAAAATTGCACGACACGAAGTTCAATTACCACTTTATTATATCCATTTTGAAATCTTTTTTGAAAAAGACGTTTTTTCCAGTTAAACCGACATGACTTACGATCTAAAAGCAGTCGATTCAAACATGCTGCCAAGAGAACTTGTTTTTACTGATCGAGCAATGATATATTCTCATTTTGAAAACCAACACTTTCAATCCAAAACTAAAATGAATTTATATCGGACCAAAAGGCATTACATGTATTAAGAATCGTTTACTTACATTAAATAACAAGACAATCCTGCCCAAAAGGGTTGTAATGCACTGGCTGTTGTCCATATTACAGCCAATGCTCACTGCTTGTATTTTTACGATTTCTGTTCAAAATGTTTAGATCACACTTGTGCCCACAAAACAGCAAAAATCAAAGGTTGTTTAGTCCTTCGGTTGTCCTTAAGAAGTCACGTAGCTCAGCAAAAATCTTCTTCTTAAGAAAAACTTCTTTTAATGACTGTATTTTCGATGTGTTGTTATGCTTTAAAGATTGAAAAGGAAACCACTTTCCACGATCAATCGCCAAGAAGTCACATTCAAAAGATGCCAATTGCATTTTCTCCCACTGCTTTTCGCTGTAATATCTTCAACTTACTTAAGCAGTTACTTTACAAAGATGCTTTTGACGATTTTAAGTGATCAGTTGGTCTTTTTAAGTCATTTTTACGGCTTTTTAAGTCTTTTTTTAAGACTTTTGACGGTAAAATCGTTCTTCAAAAAAAATTTTTTGAGCCGTGGCTCTTTTTTTTCGCAAGAAGCGGTGAGCTCAACACTCAGATGGATTCCTTGATATAATTGGCTAGAAAATGACATGTCTCTCTTGTGATTGGTTCATATCAGTTGATGTGCAAAATCGTGCAATTTAGAGCTCAAAATCGTGCAATTTATGCTTAAATCACTGCTGCAGGGAACCAATCAGATTGCAGGATTTGCTTGTGATTTCAAAATGGATGTAATAATTAGTGTAAAAGAAGTAAAAGTAAGCAGCAGGTAGGGGGACTCGCGATCGATGCCAAAGATATACGGGTTTAACTCGCGGATTTACGAAGACGGGTACAGCAGATTTACCGCAAACGGAGGTTAAAATATCTTATAAATATACGATGCACGAATGTAAGAAGTTCGTTAACGACTTTTGCATAATTTGTCTAAGACCTAAAGTTATCGTACCTAAGCCAGAACCCTTTTGGTGTTGTGGTAAAAAAATGCAAATAGAAGATGACACGTCAGCACAGTGTTACGAGTGTGGTAAGAATATTCGTAATGCCGTACCAAATGCTACCAAAGAGCAATATTACGCCAATGGAGGTCGTAAGAAAACGCCATATAAGAGATTAAAATACTTCAGGGACTGGATGAGTCATATCCAAGGTTTACATCCGATATATTTAAGCGACGAAGTAAAGAAGAAAATCATAGACCATTTAGAAGAGCCAACCCCGCAAAGTCTACGGAAAACGCTGAAAAAATTAAAACTAGGGAAATATTACAAAGCTATTCCCTATCTTTTGTCTGAAATTACCGGTAAGTCTATTCCCGAGGTTTCTGATATGACAAAAGCCGAGTGGATGTTTTGTCGGCTGGATAAGGATATTCCTTATTACCCTGACGTAATCTACGAAATATTTTACGAAATTGACCCCAACCACCCCCTGTTAGGATGGATTCCGAGAAGATAGTGAATCTTATGGCATAAGATGAGCGAATAGCATAAATCTTATGCCATAAGATGAGCGAATAGCATAAAGCTTATGCCATAAGATGAGTAATTAGCATAAATCTTATGGCATAAGATTACGCGTAATTTCCAGACTGACGTTCAATATGTAAATAGAATCCTGTCACGCTTTTTTCAAAGCAGATGTTTACTGAGCAAGCTTTCTTTGAAGCTCTTCTTTCGCTTCTTGGTAAATCTTTTTGCGAGATTCCTCGGAAAGATCTTTTACGACTGTTTTTTTATTCCTTATGTCCGTCTTTAATTTCTCGTATTTGTCTTCTTCGGCCAGAATAAGCGAGAATTCTACGTCGTTTATCTTTCTGTCACGCAAAGCCTTTGAGACAAGATCGGTAATAGTATTTACTTTAGCCCTAGATAGAGCTATTGTCGTGTCATGCTTGGATATTTTCGTGGATAGCTTTTTCATAATACCCGTAGCAACAGCCGAAATGATACCACAAGCTGCCCCAACGCCGGCCAAAGGAACTCCAACGATTATTCCCGGCCCAGTAAGCGAAGTAGCAACGCCAGAGCCCGTTAACACAACAGATATGGATCCTGAAGTTATCGCAATCTTATGTAGCGTACTCCGGGCTCTAACGTACTTTTTTCTAACTTTTTCATAGTGTTTTGCCTGCCCTTCCAAGTAAGCCAGGATTAAGTTCGCTTTATTCAGACGAAAGTTTTCGGCGTTTAGTTCATTAGGTGTAGTATAGGGAACATCTGGGTACAACTGAGGTGCTGATGGTATAACATCCATTATATATACTAATGTACGACGCTTTTGGGAATGATATTGAGGAGCAGCCACATCACGACAACCGGGATTACTGGAATTGGAGAGCATTTAGGAAGATGTTTCCGCATGCAGACCCTAGTAAGTTCGAAAGGAGACCCGATGGGATTTACTATAACGGCTCTAGGATGTACAGCAACGAGGATTTGAAACCTACGCTGGTCGATCAGATAGACAATCAACTGAAGAATTCTGGTTATGTTAAACCCACACCAACACATCCAAAACCCGTGCAAGGTTGGTCAAAGGAATTATTGCTTGGTACCGGTACTTATCCGATACCCGCGGTTTCATTTGATAAACATCCAAGTTTGGATTTGACATTGAACATGCGGATCTCTAACAACCATTCCTTTTCGTTAAAGGTGCGAGATATCTTCAAAGACGTACCCATTAATCATACCACCGCTAAGGAATCTCATGAATGGTTAAGTGGTCCTAACATGCGTTATTGGCCGCAGCAACTAAACTTTGCGGTTTGGTGTGCCACCAGCGGCTGCGGTGTAAGTGCGAAGTTGATGAAGAATTCGATATTTATGTTTCACTTCCACTTTACCGTCCGAAGAATACTGCATGAGATGGGTGTTATTGCATTACCAGGAGATGCCACGTTTTATCCAAGAGATAACAAATACAGCGTGCCGGCTTATGATAGACTTTGTAAGGAGTTTGGTGTTGTAGGGAAGGATTTCCGATGCACTACGGGCGCTAACAATGGGCTGGGGCATATTTGGGCCTATTGGGGGATTGGTGGGCACGAGCTAAGCAACAGGGAAGTGCATACGCTGCGGTTGCAGTGGGACACTGGGTATCACAAAGAAACTCACGACAGTAGCACCTTCTTTGAACCAAATGCCAAAACCACTAAGGAAGTCAGAGACGGACCTCTGTTCAAAGACGAGGGCGGTAAGTATGCAGGGGCTAACCCGCTGATTATCAAGATTACCAACGACGAGCAAACGAAGCAATACTTTAATTTCATACCCCCAGAAGGTAAAGGACTAACCAAAGCCGGCCTTGCCCGTTTGAACCGCAGCATAGAAGCTTACGTGTATTCCATCCTTGGAGCTCAGGTAAACACCCGATCGAGTATAGTGGGGAATACCGGCGCCGCAGAAGAGACGCGAGCCGAAGCCTTGATCTTATTCGAAAGTTCGATCTTGGAGGGCGACATTAGCAAGGGCGTACAGCGTTACCAACTAGCTATACAAAATTCTAAGGCGAGGTTGGACTATGCAGTAGCCCCGGGTTGTTGGTTAATGCCTAGTAATTTATCTATAAATACTGGTTCTGTAGTAGGATACAACAACAAACTTCAACGAGCTACTAAGGATATGAAGTTTGGGGTGAACGACGTGAACTCTGACACTCTTAGGAACATCCCCCATTTCGTGGAGAAGTCAAAAAAGTCGCATGAAACGAAGCTACCCGTAGTTAAGAAACCATCAAAGAAGGCCCTGCCTGCGATACCTGAGGAATATGACCATAACTTACTAAAGGTCGGCTTAACCGCTGCAAGCATTGGTCTGAGCTATTATATATGGCGATGAACAACCCCTACGTAGCTGGAGTAGATTGTGTTTATACGACTTACACAGGCGAGAAAAAATACACCCAGGCATCTTGGGTTGATGTCACGGGCATGTCCGTGAATTTGAACTACTCAGGAAAGAAATTGATCCTTTGTAGTATTTGCATTGGCACGAGCAGCCATGCCAACGTGGGCTTCAGGTTCCTGGATGAGAATGGCATACTGCAGCCTATGCGTACGAAAACGAACAACAGGGAGCCTGCGCATTTCTCCGTAGAGCCGCCAACGAATAGCGCTGAGAATCTTACGACTTGGACTTTTCACATGGTTGCTGATTGCCATGGGAAGGTAAAGCTGCAAATACGCGTAGACGACACTGGGAGCGTTTGCGTAAATAGCATAGAAAATCAAAGGGATACGACCTATAACCACGAGACCATAAGCACTCTTACGGTGCTTAGCCTTTAGGCCTGAAATATATGAATCCGCATTGGAAGGAAGCCCATTACACTTATTACTTAAGGGATGGGCGGTATACTGATCACGCCTGGCTTGACATTGGGATGTGGGTTGAAGTTGGAGGTCTTGCGTTGATCGTTTGTAGCATTAACGTTACCTCGGGGCGGGCGGGAATCATAGGGTTTAGGTTGGTTGACGAGAACGATGAGCCTTTAGCCCCTCATAGGGTATCGACCAACAATCGAAGTCCTACTCATTTCTCGGCGCAGCCATATCCATTTAGTAACGAGGCGTTTTACGTAGCCACGTTTCAAATGGTAGTCAATTGTAAAAAGTACGCCAAGTTACAGATTTACCCCGACGGTAGTAGAAATCTTGGTTATTATGCTTTCGTAAATAGCACGGACGGTTACGCTAACACCCCCGACAGGACCTGGCATCATAAGGTTATTAGTACCATGACTGCCATACCGCTAGTACCGCATTATCAAGGCGGTGCGAATACTATCTTTACTTATCCCCAGTCGAGGACGCCTCGCGCGCCTGACGACGATAAGCCTGATATAATATACGAGGATAAGATTAACCCTGCATCTTCTTCAGGAGTACCACCCCAATAGCGACGACCAAGATCCAAATGTTGTTGCCCACAAACTTTAGCAGTTCTCCACCGGCCCTAAGTGCCAAGGAAACAACCGAACCCAGCAGCCCAGGAAGACCGTCTGCCATCTTTTTTCCCAAGTCCGTCAGCCCACTGCCTAATTTCTTTACGCCCGCGCCCGTAGCCTTAAGCGTGGATAGGATGACTCCTACTACGCTCGAAATAGCAACCGCAAATGCCAGTGGAATACCATACTTCACCAGAGCTCTTTTTACCTTTTCCTTGGTGGTAAGCCCCAGCTCTTTTTCCAGGTTTTCCTTTTGAGCCCGCAATTCCGCGACTCTTTCCTGAAGGATTTCTACTTCCTTTTGAGCTGCTTCCCTTTCTTCCTCGGTACGAGTTTGGTCCTCGATTACTTCTTGCTGCCGCTCTATTTGCCCCTCCAGGTCCTCAATGGCCTGATCTCTTTGCCGGATTTGTTCCTCCTTAGTATTGATTTCAGCCATTAACCGTCGCCGTTCCACTAAAGAGCCGGCTATGGTGGTTTGCAGGTTATTGGTATCGTCTTTAATTAAGTCTAACTCTTGCAGGGCGAGGTTAAGAGCCCTTTGAGTTTGATTTCTTTCGCGTCGAATTTGGGTTCTTTGGTCTACCAGCTCCCTTATTTCTTGATTTTTAAATTCGACCTCCCTCCTATGCGCGTCGGCAAGCCGCTGGTTTTGCTTCATGTATTCCTCCTCCCTTTCTTCCAACGTTTCCCGCAGCGCTTCCACTGAGGCGCCAGAGCTTTGGGCTTCTCCTAAGTCCTCCCGTGCTTTGTCTAATTCGCGCAGGGCCTGATCCACCTGATTTCCTATTTCTTTTATTCTTTCATCTTGATGGGCGGACTTCTTTTCAGCATCGGCAAGTAGCTGACCTTGCTTTGCATATTCTACGTCTTTTTCTCTTAACTCCCTTTGCAGATCCGCGGCACGTTTTTCCGCGTTGGTCCTTTCGGTTAAGTTGTGCAGCCTTTCTAACAGGCTTCTAGTAGCACGCTGAAAGCCTCTTAATCTCAAGACGTCACCCCTAACGTTGCCCTCCTCATCAAAGAGGTTTTGCGGTTTTGTCCAGCGGTCTTTGTCGGGAAATCTTAAGTCTTGGACGCTTATGAGGACTTTGTTTCCCTTTTCCGTGAGCTTTACGTCGTCAGCATCAAAGTTGTCGTAGCGCAGCTCTAGCTCCTGCTTTGCCCACTCTACGGTTTCCCGCACGGCTGCTTGCGGCTCGCCCATGTTTTGAAGCTCTATGTGCTCACGCGGAAACGTGTACTCGCGTGCTTTGGGATGTCTTAGGGCCTTTGCAATTCTATTCCTTAGGGAATCGTCGACTTGTTGGGTGGGAAGCAGCGGTTCTTCGTCACCGTCGTTAATGTCAGCTTGACCTTCCTCAGTGGTGGGATCGAAGTCGGGGTCTGTTCCTTCTACTTCCATTATATATGATAAGCTCAAAGTTAAATCCCAACGTATTACCTAAGCAGGTTGGCGGACTAAAAGCAGAACGCACCTTTCACCGGGTCACATTCACACCTTCTAGCGCAAAGCCGGGGGAGACGCTGTACGTAGGCGTGCCCCGCCTAACGGATAACCTAGTATTGGTTCCTGGTACCTTGGCTTTAAGGTTTGACCTAGCAATACAACCAAGCACCAAGGACAAGCGCTATACCGTCAATAATGTGGGTAGGAACCTCGTCTCTAAGATGAGAATCAAGTTCGCAGGGGAATCCCTCTTGGATTTGAATAGGTACGATTTGTACACCACGTATAAGGATCTGTGGCTAACAGCCTTCGACCGTGCACAAAAGATAGAGCAGGGAATTGGAAGCGTTATCCTTCGTAAGCTTCGCAGCGATACTAACCCCGCGCCTACGGACTCCAGTGGAGCAACCGCAGTAGCAGACGCAACGAGGGTAAAGACCGCCTATGGTAGCAAGTACGTTATCCCCTTGGATTTCGAAGTAATTACGAACCATGGCGCGTATTACCCCAGACAGTTATCCGAGTTGCAGTTTGAAGTAACGTTAGCAGACACCACGAACGTTATAGGAGGAATGGACAGCGCAATCAGTGGAGCTGTGGATCCCTATTCTATCACCAACTTAGAGCTGCAGTATGAGACCGTGTACAGCGAAGAGCTGGCCCGTAGCGCTGGCATGGAATACAGCTCCGGTAAGGCATTCCTTTACGACCACGTAGTGATGTATAAGACATTTAGCTTCTTGGATAAGACGGATGAGGTTATCAACCAAAGCATTAACCTCCCCCGAAGAAGTCTCACGGGGTTAATGTTGGTGTTTGCTAAACCCTACGAGGCCGGTAAGCGCGACTCCGAAGCCTTTCACAACCCTAACATTACTAACGTCGGCGTGAATATTAACGGAGTCCCAAACAAGGTTTACTCCCAGGGGATAAAGCCCGCAGACGTGTACAGGGAGGCAAAGCGCAAGTTTGGCGACCAAATTAGCCCCGAGGAATTCTTTAAGGATAAGTATGCGCTGTGGATTGATATGCGCACCATCAACGACGAAGACCTGCATGGTCAGGGCTTACGTCTAGTAAATACGCAGGATGGCATAACATTGGAGATCAAGCGCACCAAAAACGCCAGTGCGGGCGACGGTGATAAGATAAACTGCTACGTCTTCGTCGTGTCGGACGCGCAACTGAGCGTAGAAATGAATCAGCTAAAGAGCGTTGCATATTAATGTTAAAATATTTCTTAAATATACAATGCTTCGCGTATTTGAAAACAACGACACCAAACTGCAATGCATAGTGCAAGGCGAAACTTTGTACTTCAAAGCAAAGGAGGTGGCTTTGGCGTTGGGCTATGAGCGCCCTAGAGATGCAATTAGAGCACACGTATCTGAGAAATACCAGAAAAAATGGGTTGATCTACAAGGGGCTGCGAATCACCGCTCCTTTACTACGCAACCAAATGCCGTGTTTATATCCGAACCTGGTTTGTACGAACTGATATTTAGCTCCAAACTACCCAAAGCTGTGGAGTTTCGTGATTGGGTCTTTGAGGAAGTCCTACCCGCGCTAAGGAAAACGGGTAAATATGCAATAGAAAGGCGGTTTGGCGGCCCAAACAAGTTAGTATTCAAGATCGAAAATGAAGCCGACCTACACGCGAAGGTCGTCGACTACACACGTAGGTTTTACCCCGATTTCATCATAGCGCCGGGTCTTGGCGAACTTCAAGATTCAGACAGCAAGCGAATAACCTGCTGGCGAAAAGGCTACCAAGCCGGTCAACCCGACCTTTTAATCCTAAATGCGCATAAGAAATACCGCGGGTTGTGTATTGAGTTGAAAACCCCAAAAGGAAACGGCGTCTTATCCGCGAAGCAATCTAAGAAAATCTCACAGCTTGACGTAAATGGTTACCTAACGATGGTTAGCAACGATTACGACATTATCTGCCGTGCCCTGATGGATTACGCGGATGGCATTCGTATTCCCTGTAAGGGCTGTGTAAAGCGGTTTAAGTCCTACGCCACTTTGAAAACGCACCTAAAGATATTCCATAGGTATAATGAAGCTCAGCTTGACTCACTGGCGTGATCTTGTCCACGGTAAAGCATACGAAATAAAAAATTACGTCGTCTTCGAAGACATCGACCGTTTACGGTTAGTCCTCAAAGACTTAGAAGGAAGGAATATTCCCTTTGGGCGCCGGATTGCGTGCGGTACGTAATTCAGGGCGAGGAATTCACCCACTTACGCAGCTATGGTAAGGTAAATGGCCGATGGAAGTTTGACATTGAAAGAAGAGTCACTCCATCTCCTCTTTGTAGTTAAGCGCCCGCTGCGCTTTAGGATCCGCGGAGCACCAATGCCCCACAAAGGATCCTTCGGAGAATACCCTGTCGCAATGAAGGCAGGTGTATTTTTTACGCGGTTTGGGTATCGGTGGCGTAATGCAGTCGGCAGGTAGTTCGCAAGTAATACAGTCCATATATTGAAAGGGCGATTAGGAATCCTCCTAAGAAGGCGGCTGCGTAGGCTAGCATATACCTTTAAAAGGGGTCCTTATATTTATTAATGTTTCTTCTTTTCTTATTGAGTTCTGCATACCTTCTACAAAAGGGGTCCTTATATTTATTAATGTTTCTTCTTTTCTTCTTAATAAACAATCAAAGAATATTAATAAATATAAGAGTGTGTTTTGAGACTCTTTGCGCAAACTAAGGACGCCTTTTCCTTACCTCCGTGTTTTGAGCATGCCAATCATCAAAGCGATCCAAGTACTCCTTAAAACCGCGGGGATGATGTTGCGGGCACAAACACTGCCAGATATGATCATCTCCTTTCCTTAAGCCACCACACGCGTCACAGGGCGCACTCCAATACTCTGCGTTCTCCCAGCGCGTACCTTCGGCGCGGTCGAACTCCGTAAAGCGTTGGTCTATTTCTTTCTTACGAAGAGTTGACTTCCTTATGGTTTCCGCTGGGCAACATCTCGCAGCGATATCCCCATGCTCCTCGCATACGACGTCCAAATCATAATTACCACGACATCTATGTTGATGCCATGCGTCCGTGAGACCTTCATCGCAGCGCGCACACACATCCTTTAAACACACCCTATTTTCTTGGTGGTATTGCAACATTTGGGGCGTGCTAAAGAGCCGATTGCAATCAGCACAGCGTCTTTCCTTAGACTTCAAACACACCCTTCCTTCCACGTGATATCGCAGCGCCTGTTTACTGCTAAACTGCCGGCTGCAAGTGCCACAGGTGGTGACGTTATCCACCTCTTTAAAACATACCTTCTTTTTTTGGTGATACTGCAAAGCCTGTTTGCTACTGAACTCCCTGTCGCAATCCTTACACTTCATTATATAATAAGAATTTATTAACCCTTATAAGGGATACTTAATAAAGTCCAGCACGCTTTCCTTCGCCCAACCGGCCATCGTCAAAAGCGCACCAAACCTTTCCGCACGCTTCAGACCGCACATTTCATCGTACAATTCCTGCACGCGCTCTTTCAGCCGATCGATCTCCTCCCTTTGCATTTCTATGGTGTCTCTTTTATCTTTTGCGTCGGTGGCAATCCTTCTTACTGCGTCCACTGGGTCCATCGTATATATAATGGATCCGAACCATATTCCCTGCAATGCTCTGATAGTAGGACCCACCGGCTGCGGAAAGACCCAGTTCGTCGTGGAGCAGCTATTAGGACCCTTTAGATACCGCTTCGACTACATCGTGCTGCTTTGCCCCACCTACGTGAATAACCGCACCTGGACGGGCATAGGAGTGAAAGACGACGACTTCTTCGTAGATATCTTAGACCCTAACGAGTTATCCAGCCATCTTAAGTTCTGGCACAAACAATTCCCTAAAGATACGCAGACGCTCCTCATATTGGATGACATTGCCTGTGGGGACGACGTAAAAAGACGCACTTCCGAGCTCGTTAAACTCGCCTTTAGCGGTAGGCATGACAATATCAGCGTTTGGTTGCTCTCGCAGCAGCTTACCAGCGTCTCTAAACCCTTCAGGGAAAACATAGGTTCACTTGTCGTATTTTATACTCCGAGCAAGTCTGATCTGGAAACCATTTTAAGCGACTACGGCGGTGAGATATCCAAGGAACAGCTGCATGAATACATGCGCCACTTAAAGACGCACCAACATTCCAAGATGATCTTCTCTTTGAGGTTTCCGTATTCCATAAAGATCTGCGATCTTTAATATATATGGACATTGAGCAGCTCTTAGATGAAGTCCCCACACAGTTAGACGAAAGTAACCTCAAGGAACAACTTAACATCCTTGTGTCATCTGGGAAGTGCAAAGAAATGATAGGCAAGGAACTTACCCATGAGCAGGTTAATAAGTTGTCGGAAGAGGAAGTCAAGAAGTTCCATAAGAGGTACGAGGCCGCCCTTGCAAGTAAGACCACGGACGCCGTAGCAGACTCCGCTATCCGACTTGCGACTAAATTGCTTGGACTTGCGCTGCCCATAGACGACGTGGAGCAACTGCGGAAGGACATAAGCGAGGACTATGTCATCGCCCAAGAACTTAAGATAACCTGTGGGTGGTTGTCTTTGAAGTGCGGTAAGTTAATGGCAGTCGCCTCTGCGGCACTTCACGTAGCTCAGCATGTCGACTTGAAGGAGGTACTAGGTTCCTTCGGAACATCTTGGAAGGACTTCAAGAAGGATAGAGAAGTCGAAAAGGTCTTCCAGGCGGCACTTGCTGAGGTACCTGATCAAGTCGCCTCAAGTACCTAGTTAAGTCATTCGTAACCAAGTTACTTGTCAAGTCATTCGTAAGTACTTAGTCATGTCATTCGTAAGTACTTAGTCAGGTCATTATTAAGTCGTTCTCAAGTCGTAACCAAGTTACTTGTCAGGTCCTTCAAGTCCCTTAATATAAGATGAGTGGCACCGAAGAACAACCAGAAAAGGCTCCCGTAGAAGATACCAAGATTACCAAGGCTAAATCTCCGGGCAGAGTCGCTGCCGGAAAGAAGCTCGCGGAGATGAACAGGAAGAACAAAGCCAAAAAGTAAGAAAAGGTGGAGGAAAAAGAAGAGGAATCCTTTATTAATCCGGGATACGTCATCGGCGCGTTAGGAGTCGCTATAGCAGCAGGCAGCCTCTACTTACAATGGCGGGCAACGAAGCCAAAAGTAAAGTGGGAGGCCGCAACATATCACGCGCCCGTGCACGCACATGTGGAACCGGCTGTTAGAAAAAGTAAGATCCCTGAAATGGAGTAGATTTATCACCCGCGGCGACCTAGATTTTCCTTCTCGCTTTGTAATATAATGTCGACCGCGTTGTTGAAAACTGTTGAAGAAGCAGCTATTATTACTTCCATCGTTGCGGGTATTGGTTGGGTAGGTAAGAAAGTGCTCAAAGAAGACTTTACTGAAGACCCAAGCAAGAGCTTCGCTAATTTTGCTAAGATGACCGCTGCCGTAGGCGGGGCTATCATGCTAAAGGATTACCTACGGAAGGAAAAGTACCTACCCAATATATAAATGGCTAGTTTAATCGCAGGTGGAGTTATTGCAGCTTTAGCATTCACTGGAGCTAATTATGGTGGTCAGTATTTGGATAGATTAGTTAGAGGCGACAAAAGCGGAGATTTGGCCGCCGAAAGGAAGAGACACGACTTAGCGCTGGAGAAATATCAGCGAGACGTGGCGGCTTGGAATGAAAAAAGACAAGCTTACAGGGATTGGTTGGACAAGAACTACCAAGACAAAATGCAGGCAGACAAGAACTTCGAAAACAAAAACGCCTTTAAACTTTATGCGCAAGCACACCCCGACTTTAGAATGAGAAAGCCTCAGTTTAAGGATTACTACCAGCCTTCTAAGAAACAAAAAGACAATGAGTTGGTCTTCGTAGGAGTCGCAGGGCTGGCCGGAGGCGTAGCTTTGGCGTATCTGCTCTAACGAAGGAAACTGTGTTTCCTGAAATATATGATCGTCTTTTTGGAAAGCGACAAGAATGACTTTACCACTTATCTGAATCCCCCCATCAAAGCCCATAAGGTTAGGCTCATAAGTTGCTCTTTGTACAATTCTTGGTATAACCTGATTAGGGGCATAGTCACTGAGCATACAGGAGGATCTAACTATCAAGCCGTATTGCTGCCCGATGGACATTACACACCAATCACACTGGCCAAGGAATTAGCAAAACACGGTTATACTCTCACCACAGGATTGCCGCACGAAATGACCCTCAAACATAATATGTCAAATTATTCAATGACTTTTGGAAAGTCTGACCCATTGGGATCTTTATTATGTGCTTCAGGCAAGACGATTACCAACACAGCCATACCTGTGAAATGGAAAGTCGCATCCTCTTACGAAGTCTATTGCGATTTAGTCCATAGTTACAACAATGGAGAAAAGTCTTCTCTTATGTCCAAGTTTCTGCCCAAAGGTAATCCATTTGACTCAGAAGAATACACTCCCATTTCTTTGAGTTATGACTTGTCTAATTTGGTAGAAAGCATAAACATCACCATTAAAGTGGACGGAGAAACGGTGGATTTCAACGGACGTAAGATCAATCTTGTCCTGGAATTCATATAATGGGTCGAACTCAGGACAAACTTAAAAGGATTTACTTTGGGCCCGAAGGCTATTGGAAAGGAGCGTCGGCTATCAAGAAACTTGCAGCCGCTGCCAGGGTATCAGAAGAAACGGCTAAGAACTGGCTAAAAAAACAAACCCTCTGGCAGGTTTATCTCCCCGTGCCTAAGTACATTCCCAGGCCCAGTTTTACCGTAAATGCCCCCAACGAAGTTCATCAGGCAGATTTGCTTTTCTTACCGCACGACAAGGTGAGAAGAAAGACCTATAGATACGCTTTGACCGTAGTTGACATCGCAAGCAGATACCAGGACGCCGAACCCATAACCAGCAAGGATTCTGGGGAAGTCGCAGAAGCCCTAGGTAGGATTTATAAGCGCGTCTTGAAATGGCCTAAGCTGCTGCAAGTGGGTGCGGGGACAGAGTTCATGGGCGTGGTTACCAAAACCCTGAAAGACCACGACACCAAGATTAGGAGAGCCGAAGCTGAGTACCACAGGGGTCAGAGCATCGTCGAAAGATTCAATAAAACCCTGGCTGAGCGTCTCTTTGGGTACCAGTATTGGAAAGAGCTGGAAGATCCCTCCAAACGCAACAGGGAATGGACTCAGAGGCTCCCCCAGGTCATCGTGGCTTTGAACAACGAGGTGGCCAGGGCTACGGGAATGAAACCCAAGGATGCCATAAAAAAGAAACACGTGGAACACAAGTCCTACGTCAGAAGTTCAAGGGCGGTCGGACTGAAGGAAAAAAAGCTACCCCGCGACATAGTGGTCAGATACCTCTATCAGCCGGGGGAACTCGAAGGTGGCAGTAAGAGAGCCACGGATCCTAACTGGTCCCTGGAAACGTATGAGATTTCGAAGTCCGTCACCAAGGAAGGGCAGCCCGTGTTGTATTACCTAGATGGCCCAAGTCGTGGATTTGTCAAGGAAGAGCTGCTCATAGTCCCCAAAGACTCAGAGTAGTGCTGCTCCACGCACCCGATTGCACTCTAGGCATGTCAGTCTTACATTGCCTCTGCAATGCCCGCGTTTATTATTTATGCGATCCACGGAGAACTGTTGATCGTCATTTGGGTCAAACCTCCATAGTAGAGGTATGTTACATTTGGCACACCTTGCCCCTTTCTCATAGACGTCGTCCACGCATAGGTCAAACTTTATCCCCGCATAGCGGGGATCTTTGCTCTTTTCTTCGTCGTGGCGCTTGTAGCAAAGGAGCTTCTTAGCAATGTTCTCTTTGGCTACTTCTTCGGGGGTGCGGTCGTAACGCAATTGCGGACCCCAGGCTCTTTTTAACTGTTTGGCATACTCCACACGGCTTACGGCGGTGTAGATGAGGTTGCTCCAACACAGCCGCTGGTCTATGATTCATAAGGTTTCTTTTATGGTAAGCCCTTGCGCGCTGTGGACTGTCATGCAATAGCCCAAGCGCCAGTCTGGATGGGAGGTTATTTTTTCCACCTTTTCTATGGGTACCCAGGCTTTATCGTGCGTTACCGCATTTTGCAGTTGGATGTCGGTACCAGGTACCCAGACGTCTCTTTTTTGCATGCGGGTGTCGTGGGGTTTGTAGCAAACAGGTACGGGATGCGTAGGGAAGCGCTCTCGGTGTATATTTAGCAAATCCTTTTGTATGCGAGACTGTGCTGCGCGTTTGCTGCTCAGCACCAGATCCTTTGGATGCCATGTGTAAAGGAAGTCCTCGTATTTCTTCGCTCGTACGCGTTTGCGTAGTATCTTGTTTTGTTCCGCGTCACTAAGGCCCCGAAGTTCTGCTTTCAGGTTTCTTATTTGATCCTTACTGCGGTAGTCGGTGTTAATTTCTTCGGAGTGGTCTACCATTTCTTTTAACCATTTATGGGGCATCTCTCCGGTTATTGGAGGAGGCTGGCAAGGATCTCCGGCGAATATCACTTGACACTTTCCACGGAGGAATTCTACAAATTCCTGCAGGATTTCTAAAGGAACGGTGCAAATCTCATCCCAAAGTATCACCGGGGGTATGTCGTGGATGGCTTCTGGTACCCACTTTTGACCATTCCAGCGGAAGAAGCTGTGGTAGGTCTGCGCGTCGTAACCCATCTCCGTTAATTCTCTTTCCAGACGGTGCGTTGGCGTTAACACCTTTATCTTTGGAAAGAGTTCCAAAACCCTGGTAGTTTTACCACTGCCTCCCGTTCCGTAAAGGTAAGAGAAGCGTTGGTAAGAGATTGGGTCCGCAACCGACGGTAGAGGCTCCCCGGTTGGTTCCACGCTACCGTAAAGATGTTCTCCGTGATATTCTACACGGCCTCTCCATGCTTTTATCTCCTCATCTTTGACGCGCCATTGACCACTTTCTGCAAGTTCATCGGCAGTGTAGAACTCCTGCATCTTCTCTAACACTTCTGGCTTTACATACAAGGAATCCGTGGCTACGCGTGGGATGTCCTCTTTGTCAAACCGTAGCAGCATTGCTAAGAGATTGATGTGCGCATATGCTAGCATGCTGGCACGCAGATGGTAATACTGTGGTCGATGGTCTTGGTAATAACACAGCGCATTCCATTTCTGTTCTTTTTGACCTTCTATGAAGTAGTCCCATTTCTCTACGGATACCATTGTTCCTTGGTCATGTGCACGTTTTATGAGGAAGCTTAGCTCACCGGCGTCTGTTATTAAGCGTCGCTGCATGTGTTTTTCGCCTTCTTTTGCGCCCTGTGTGAATTTACCTATGACCACACGCGCTGTGGGGTTGTGCTCTGGAAGCCATTGTGTAAAGGCGCTATGGCAGAGTATGGCTTCACGCGCTGTGTATTTTAAAAGCTTGCGCTCTTCGAGGAACTTCAGTAGGGGTATGGGTATCCATTCTTTCTCCTGCAGGTGCTTCCCATACCACGCGTAAATTATGGGATGTAAGTCTTTTGCTAACTCCCAGGTGGTCAGTCTGATGAACCCCGTTGCTGGGGCGTCGTAGTAACCCGGTAGTGACACCCTAAAGAATTGGGAGTCTGGATGTCCGTAACGGTCATAATACTCCTTACAATCCCCAAGGCCTTTGAAACTGGCGGGGTAACAGTGTTTCATATCCAACGACACGTACTCGTCTTCGTTGTACTCCATATTCCAAAGACCGCCGTGACCGTGTTCTACGCAAGCTTTGGAGATATCTTTGAACTCTTTTGGGGTAGGTTTCCAGCCGTTCCTTTTCTTCGCGGCTAAGAAGTCCAAGCTGCGAGAGCTGAGCACTTCGTCTGAAAAGTCCTCACCAAGGGTTTCGCAGGCGCTTTTAATGCGTTGATGTTCCACTTCTGGTCGGTATAAAGTACCATCTTGCGTCATGAATTGACATCCTTCTGAATCCATTAACCAAATAGAATTCTCATGAACTAATTCTGTCAATGGGGAATTCTTATAGACCTTTGTCTCCTTCTTTCTTGGGAACCTCAACCCCCTCCACGCGTGCGCGTTGTGTTGGTAAATGACTATGGGAGCACCTTTGCCTTCGTATTTATGCGTTCCTGGGTAAATAAAGCCGTCGGTGATATCTTTCACATGGATTCGCCTTCCTAACGTGGTTTCCAACTTCTTGATGTTTTCGATGGTTCCTCCAGTTTTACGAGTAGAATGCTCCCATTTCCTGATGGCTTCTCTTCTTTTTGGCGTAAGCTTACCACCCCGAGAGGAATCCTCGAAAAACTCCCTAACCAGCTTCCCAACGCAGTTACCAGGATGTCGCATTGGTTTAAGCTTCTTAACGTCCGGCTTCTTAATTTCGTATGCACCGTAGATGACCACGGTAACCGGGTAAGCGACCTCGTAGAAGAGCATGTCTATTCCCTCAAGTGCTCCCGGTCGTGTGTGCTTATTCAAAACGAAACGGTTCTGCTGACCAGACGCTCTGATAAGATTACGACCCTTTTCTATTATCCACTCACCGTCTAAGTACTTTACGAATGTCAACTCCAAACGGTAGTCACCGGCCGGCATTCTGTTGATTATCTTTTCAGCCATTTTGTGATTCATAGTTTTGTCTGTCTTTCCCTCCATAAATGTAGCGAAGACAAAGTCAGCGTCTGAGTTATCCATCACCTGATTTCCGAGCCTGCGCACAGTTTTGTTTTGAATGTCGTTGATGGTGGCCATGTATATCTAAGGAATATTTTAACCTCCGTTTGCGGTAAATCTGCTGTACCCGTCTTCGTAAATCCGCGAGTTAAACCCGTATATCTTTGGCATCGATCGCGAGTCCCCCTACCTGCTGCTAAGTAAGCTTATGTATTTTGCTTTTTTTACCAGTTTTCAAGTCTGTTTCATAGTCTTGATTTGTCCATAAAAGTTCGGAAATCTCCAAAATTTCGATTTCGATTTCAATGAAAGACATCCGAGGTAATTTCACTAAACCTGATATTGTATTGGATTATTTGTAACCAGGAATTCAAAGCTTAAAAAATGTCGGCCATAGAAAACTTTGTCGAAGAATCTTCCAAGAAAAAAACTAGCACCTGGGGGGGTTGGTGGTGAGTTGTGTACGATCGGGAGAGTATTCTCGCGCAAAGAAAACGATGTAGTGCATTTTCATTCGTTTTCAGTGCATGGTTTTCATTATGGGAGACATTATCTTAATATTGAATGAAAAAATTAAAGATTTTTTCCCGATATTAATTTAATCTTCCATATTCATTCAAATTGGGCTCCCTGTGACTTGCGTATCGGGAGCTCCGCTTTTAGGCAGTGCCTAAATATATTTTAATTAATTCACCTTTTCTCAATGGACATAGAGATTACTTAATGGAAAATGCGCGCGTACGGTTTTTATGCACGAGTTGAGAAGTATCAGACAACGAACCAGTGAGCGTAGCGAACGAGTGACTTTTCTGATACGCATTTACGAGTGCATAAAAACCGTACATTCATTTTCCATTCTGTAATTTATTTATCTCATAGATATTGAGATTTCAAAGATCAAAACTTCTAAGAATCAAACTAATATAGTTGTTGGTCTACAGGCCGGGCGACCATATTGACTGATAAGCTTATTGACTAAAAACGAACAATCAAAAACTTGGACACTACTGCACTAAGAGGTTCGGTCTGTTTTATGAGTCCGGTGAGTGAATGAGTCGTGAGTCTGTGAGTCATGAGTCGAATAAAATAAATCATAATATCTCTCGTGAAAATGATCAAAAATGGTACCGGTATTGAATTTATAGCGGCCATGGACTGCTTCTGTCCCTTCCAGTACTGATTTCATGTGTCTAGCTTTATTGTCTAGCCAACTGAACACTAACACATGGTAAACCAAAAACATCAGGTGAAAGTAATCCAACGAAATTTTAATATTAGATTCTCTGCTGATTGCCTGCATGTGTTTTAATTAACTCACCCTAGAACCGAAATCCATTTCTTCCCATGGTAATTGTTTCAAAACAGCAACCAACTTTTCGAACTTTCGAATTTTCGAATCATTCACTGGACTTGTACTCCAACTCGACTCTAATGTTGTTCATATTTGAACCAATAATCGATATTTTATGAACTGAAAATTGAACTACGATATCTCTACTACTAACAGATTTACCAAACTCAATAGGTTTTGAGATAAGACCTGTATTTATTAGAACATCTCAATGCAAAGCTGCACGAATACTCGCCGATTTGTTTATTCGCTCCAGTCTATCCGCGCATTTCAGCCCTGCTATAGATGGCGGCCACTTAATCCTTCTATAACAAACGGTAGCAATATTCTATCCCAGATCGTTTGGTGCTATTCCAACAACTAGAATATAAAATATAATCAATTTCCCTATTTGACTCATGAGTCATTGACTCATGCGGCTCATTCGAACGTCTTTCTCGTGTTGACTTTCATATCGCTGTCTTTGATCTTGTGCAGCTTGTGTTCCTTGTGTTACCATAGTTGATACGGCACGTGCAGCAGACTGAGGAACATACTTTATTTGAAAACTCTTCGACGCTTGATCAGGTTTACTTGGTAATTTAGGCTTGGACAGCAAAATGTCTCCAAACACAGGGCCATTAGCTTCTTCAGATTGCTCTTCAATAAAGTCACGCAGTTCCTTTATACCGGGTTTGATAGATATGCTTCGTAGGTGTCTGGTTCTTGATAGCCACTTAGAGTTCTAATGCTAAACGGTGATCTTTCCACGATCCGTCTTAAGTTGTCAGAACTGTTAACATCATTCAGAAAGCCAATAGCTGTTATGCACTAGTCAATTGAAACCCCCACCCCCCGACCCCCGCGAAATACCGGGGAATTAAACATTTGAGTGGTGTTAAAATCAGACATTTCCCCCGGTAGGCGGGGACACATTCACTGTCAAAAACCCCCGCTATTGTGGCCCCGTTATTTTGGTTTACTAGTCAACAAGAAACACATTTCACGCCAATTCCAAATTCTTGTGCTACACAGAGCCAATATTGTTGTGTGTTCCATACACTGAATATTCAATACTCAATATTTTCATGGGCTCTGAACCTCAAATCGTGCGAAAACGTTTAGGTTTACGTCTAGTCAGCTGAGAATTTAATGGTATCTTAAATTGAAAATGAACAATGCTTGTAAATATTGCGAAGCAGTAGTTTTAATAGATTAATCATGATCTGATTCTACATTCGAACTGACCGAAACGACTGAACAAAACCCGCGTATAAGAACCTGGGTTTTAAGAACCTGTTAAGCTAAAATTCTCACTTTAAGACCCCTCCACATAAGAACCCATTAAGGCTACAATCTTAAGAAAGATTCTTATCAGTGGAGTTCAGTTTAAAAGTGTATAGGTAGAAACTGCTATAAGTTTGTTTGAGCATGTGTTTTGTGTAGGACATACTGCTCTATACTAGGCTACGGGCTGCCTGTGCTTGGAATCACAACGCCTTCTTGGTATTTTTCAAGATGGCCGACCTCTTGTTTCCAGGCCCTTACATATTCAAACGAGCGTTAAAATCCCCGCTCGATTCCCCGCTGAGAAAACCATTCGTTAAATCCCCGAACCCCCGGTGCAATCATGCTCTTAAAAGCACATCAAAAACGCGTCACGTCCCCGTTCAGTGCCCCGCTAGCCGCGGGGGTCGGGGGGGATTTCAATTGACTAGTGCATAAAGGTGTTGACACAAGATTTAATCTGCATTGAGAACCCCAGAAGAGCAGTACTGTCATACAGCTTTATCACAGGACCATTTGTAAGCTTGTTCACATGGGCTGTGGCGATGTGATAAGGTTCACCAAAGTATCGACTCAAGATTTTGCTTGCTTCCTTGTATCCAAGTGCTGGATCTAACGAGGCACAACTTTCCCCGAGCAATACTGCAACAAATAAGTCAACCTTTCACTGTCTGACACTGTTCGTCTCTCGATGTTGTTGTCGAAAAACGTGAAAAAAGTCCAAGTACTCAAGAGGATCTCCGGTAAATACCATTATATCGGTGTGAGGAAGTGCAAATCCATTCCTTATTGTTGAAGCGTTGAAATGACGATTTTCTTGCTGATGACTGGTTAATCGTTGCTGACATTCCACAATAGACTCTTGTAGTTTAACCAACTTACTGATTTCATTGTTTTCATGCGAAGCAACAGCAGGATTGTCCTTCAGAGAATGAGCAACATTCGGCTTGTACATCGTAGGAATGAAGACATAAGGTTTGTATTGCATTGGAGTTTCAAACTCGAGTTAACCATGAACTTGACTACCATCGGTAAATACACCACGAATTGCTTTAAACTTTGAAGGAGCAATTAACTCAGGCCCCGTCCACACTATCCCCATCGGCAGTAGATTTAGTTTTTAATAGAGTGGTTTTCAAAAACCCGTGAAATACACTTCAGCGTGTTACACTTTAATACACTTTATTGTCCGCATTTTCTTTTGATTTTCTTTTGTGTTTTCGGTGTATTACAATTTATTACACCTTAGTTATTACACTTTCTTTTACGGGTTTTTGAAAACAACTCTATATAGTTACTTAAACAAATTTTAACCAAGTTCAAAAGCCTCTCAATTCTAATGACAGTCAGAAAGCTAGAAAAAAGTTGTCATTTCTCTTCAAAAAAAACAAAAAAAAACACGAAGCTTTTCGGACTAACAATCGAAACGTCAATATACTTACAAACGTTTTTCAATGAGGTTTAATTAAGTTTCCTTCATATTCACTTGTTAGAATGGTTTTAGTCTCACTGTTGAATAGTTAGATAAATTTATCTAACTTAGATAACTATTTAGTTGACGTCACCTAAAATAGTAAAAGTGCGCCAAATAACGGTCATGCTAATCCGGGGGGTTGTTTTACCAGAGAATGAGTGAATAGACATTCATTTGTATCATCGTTTCTCCCCCTGATCTCAGTAGCTGTTTACTCGTAGTTCCAAATTTAGGTGACGTCAGCTAAAATAGTAAATAACTTATCTAATTTAGCTGACGTCACCTATTCAACAGTAAGACTAAAAGCACTCTATCCAGTTGAGCTATCAAAGGGATTATCAACAAGGAAAATTGTTCACGTCCACCAATCAGAATGCAGTAAAAATTGTTGCGTTATCAATCTTGAGCCCACGTTTTTTTTGGTCAGTGTGTTGTAACAAGAGGCTATCGTTGTCGAATCTTATTGTTCGCTATTGTTCTCGTCCAACCAATAAGAGTGCAGTAAAGATTTGTTTGAGCCCGAACCTCGCCTTTCTTGAATGTAAACACGAACATGCGCAAATCTGACTGATATATTAACATAATGTTTAACTATCAGTTTGATTGAAATTTTATAACAGGAGAAAATTATATTTAAAGAATCACTAATAATGTTAACTAGAGTTTTGAAAAATATTGTATATTCGTCTTTCCATGTAAATTACAGGTTTCATATATATATAGTATACATAGTATTTTGCTCTGTCATTGACCACATGTCATGACCATAGGATCAATGGGAGCGGTACGTAAGCCACCCTCCCGCCCTTATCACCCTAGTTCCTCTCAGACAACTAGTTACATTAATTTATTTCAATTACCGCACATTTCATAAGGCTGTCATTGAGCACGTTACATGTGACGTATACTTCTTCAAGTACACATTCGTTTCACTCATTTCGATCGCTGTGCCGTTTTAAATTAAAATTGACCACGTGACACAATATTCCTTCACGTGACCACCCTCTCTACGTCACGTGTTTAAATATCTAGATCCAAAGTGATTTGCCACCCGCCCGCATTAATCCCTCTGGGTCCTCACAGACAATCAGTCTATATATAGTTTCTAACATTGTACATTTTTGTTTAAGGGTGTGACCTTGTCAGGCTACATTCATCTCAGTATTTGTAAATTTGCATTATGGAAGTCATTGACCACAAGAAATGTGACGTAATCACTCCGCGTGATCATCACTTTACGTAACTCATCTTTGATTGGTCCCAGAGCGCGTCGCCACCCGCCCGCCCTTGTCACTCTGGCTCCTCAGTATTTTCTATTTTTCTGTTTGAAGTTTTTTCTCCTCTGCTTGTTCTTTCTCTGTTTGTTTTCCTGATTAGCAAAGCAGAGCAAATCAAATGTCAGTATGTTTCAGATTCTCAACCGCCCGGTCCAGTCCCACACGCAATTGATGAAGGACTGGATCACACTGTTAAGAGAGACGTCATTTCCGTTCGCTGGGTTCCCGAGGATGGGTATTGGTCGCTATCAATAGACGTCACTTCCGGTAATAGCTCTTTTTTGATGGCTTGTAGAATCCTGGAGGTTGTTTTGATCTCTTGTTTTCTGGTTTGATGTCGTGAAAATAGCCAAATACAATAGTTTGAGGACTTATTTTGATTTGTTTTGACTTAGCATCCGCTAGTTGCCCCCCAGTCAACCGCTTATTTGCCCCCCAGTCAACTCCAAAAAGTCACGTGATTGATAGTAAGCAATTGGACTTACTTTCATGATTTCATTGGCTATCTTTTCAGCAAACTCTATTTGCTCTTTTGTTAATGATGTCATGTCAAGTTTCGTACTAAATTAAGAAACAAAAGATGATTAATATCTATAAGAACTAATAATGTTATGATGATCACAATCTAAATATTATCCAGAATATTTACGTATATTGGCTTAGGTCCTCTAGGAACGTCGATTGTACATTAGGGTTTAACTTGTACATTTCTTCTGCAGATAGGATGGTTTGTTCCTGAAAGAAAATTCGCAGTTATAAACTTGTTTGCACATTTTACAAATCGCCACTCAATTGTTGCTGTGATACTGACAACACACCTTCAATAAGTCGTCCTTCTCGAGACATTGTAGTTCGTAGGCTTTGTCGTCATCCTCCTCGGCTTCCCACTTCTACGAAAAACCGAATACTCGTAATCATATTTTCTTTTTTCATAATTTATCTCAGCTGAACCAGGGGCGTTACGAGTTTGGCTTAAAATCGTCAACGTTCTTTTTTTCTTATTTTGTAGGGCTACCTGTGGATTTGGAGGGAATTTTCGCGACAAATCGCGTGTGCTAGCCTCTCAAACCCTGACACTTGCTATGCCACTGCTCAGTCCAGTCTTCCTCACCTTCAACTCTCTGCACGAGGGAATCTTGTTTGTACAGCCAGTTATGTCGCAATCCGTTTTGAAAACGTTGACTCGTGATTCTTCAACAAAAACGTACCAACATCATTAATGAATTGTCTTACAATTTCTGTGAACTCCAGATAGTCACCCTTAATGATCACAGTGTAATTCTCACCTTTCTCCTGTTTTTCGCTTTCCTCTTTTCGTTCTTCCATTTCTTTCCCAATGGTGGAATTTTCTTCCTGGTTTGACACGCTAACGAGAAACAGAAATTTCATAAGTTCTAATTTGTAAAGCAAATGAATTATCCTTTGATATTAAATAAGATCTTCCTTATCTTTAGTTCAATTCACTCGTCTTTGACTTTTATTATCACATGGAAATATACTATTTATTCTATTCCCATTGCTATTCTCTTTACTCACGTTTCTGATGGTTTTGTATCTTCTAATATGGTGTCGGTTTCTTCCAATGAAAAATTACCAAACTAAAAAAGAACAAGTACATTCGTTGTTTTAGTCGATCAAGAAGCTTTCTTATCTTCGCCTGATCGCAGAACCACAGCTCGTAATCATCTTGATAAGTTATGCACTAATAATCTTTTTAGTATCACTTCTGAGCTCAGTATCGCCATCTTAAAACACAGTGTACCCTGCCTGGGTAGGGAAAGTATGATTTAGTTTCCCTCCTTTTTCTAATCTCCAGTCCCCTTGTACCACCGAGCAGGCCAGGTTACTCATATGTCGTCTATCACCGAAGATACTCACCAGTACCGTCTCGTCACTAGTGTCGTCCATGTCAAATGTGAATACCAAGCCAGGCTCTGTTAACAAGTAAGTACTCAATTGTTAGTGTACGTTTACTAATAGTTTATTTATTAATTTATCAAAACAAATCCATACTAATACCGTTAATGAATTATTATAGCATTATCAATATGAATTTATCAGTTCCTTATCATATATTTATCAATGATTTTATCTTAATCATTATATTCGTACCTTTAGCTAGTTGTTTCTTCTCTTTGTTTCTTTGGGTTTTATGTTTGCTCGGCTGATTTGGGTTGTTCTTCTCTGGCAAGCTGGGTGAAAAAAATAACATTTTGTTCCTCATCCATTCATCATACAAACTTCGCAATCCTAAGCAACCTCTTTTCTTATAACGCATTCTAGTGGCATCCCACATGGGGTAGCTTATATGATGCAGGACAAAGTGTAAAACACATGTTCGCATGCGTAAACGATATGATTACTTTAGCGATATACCAAATGGTTTAATTATAGGGCTTCAATAAACACGAGTTACTTACGTCAAAACGAATCCTGTGTTTTGCATTAACTCTTTCGTTTGCTCCAAACTGAAGTCGGCAAACTATAAGAAAAAATCTGAGTTAGAAATTCAATACAAGTAAATAAGATATAGCTTTGATAATGATGTTGAGGAAAATTTAATTTTAGTTTACCGCAATAAGTACGTCCTCACTTTCATCTTCGCTAGAAATGTCATCAGAAACCTGGAATAAATGAAAAATAATGCAATAAGGTAAAACCATCAAGAACTGGAGTAGAGAAAGAAATAGATAAAAGAGAATGAAGAATCAAGGTAGAGCGAGAAGACGGCCTTAGCATACCATAAACAAACCCGTCTCATCTACATTTGCATTACGTGACTTTTCTATGTCTTCGACACAGTCCTGGAGAAATGAAATAGAATAATAAACGAAAAAAAAAAAAACAAACATAAAAACATTTAAAAAGAAAAAGACCCGACTGTGAAAAGAAATAATAGCGAAAAAATTGATCGTCTTTGACCTACCTCGAACGCTTCTTCCTCACGGTCAACATCTCTTTGCTCGTCACATGCAACAAACCATTCCTGGAAAATGTAAGAGAATATTTGAAAAAAAAGAGACGAGAAAAAAAGAAAGAATATAGTGAAAAACAAGTTGATCAATTTTAATGTACCTCAAATACGTTATCCTCAAGGCTCTCATCCGAACTAAACTCGTCACATGCATCAAACCATTCCTGCGGAAAATGCCAGGGATGGTTTGAAAAAAGGGCAGAGAAAAAAGAAAGAATATAGCGAATACAAGTTGATCAATTTTAATGTACCTCAAATACGTCATACTCGAAGCTCATATCCGATCTAATCTCGTCACATGCATCAAACCATTCCTGGAAAATGTAATGGAATAAAAACCATATATCAAGAGACTCTTGAAAAGAAAGGCAACAGAAGCGAACAAAAATTGATTCTGAGATACCTCAAACACGTCTTCCTCAAGGTTCACATCTGCATCAAACCATTCCTGGAAAATGTCCGAAATATAACTATCTAATGAAGCTAAACAGATATACTTCACTGGGTATAAATTTGAAAAGAAATGACTGTAGAAAAACAAAATACTGTAGTGGAAAAAAACTCAATTTAGCGATAAATCAGCCTCACTCACATCATTGGATTCTGCGTTTCCTTTAAAGCATACGTGTTTCTTCTCATTATTTGCAAACCTAAAATAAGCAAACAATATGTGTGAGTTGAGTGTTGTATATTGCATGTTGCTTGTTGTATGCTGCTTGTTGCATGTTGCGTGATGCATGTTGCGTGTTGTATATTGCGTGTTGTATGTTGCGTGTTGTATGTTGCGTGTTGCGTGTTGTATGCTGCGTGTTGCATGTTGCGTGATGTTTGTTGTATGTTGCTTGTTGTATGTTGCTTGTTGTATGTTGCGTGTTGAATGTTGCGTGTTGTATGTTGCATGTTGTATGTTGCGTGTTGTAAGTTGCGTGTTGTATGTTGCGTGCTGTATGTTGCGTGTTGCTTGTTGTATGTTGCTTGTTGTATGTGGAACCCCTCGGAAGAGCCGGGAAGTGTCCTAAAATTGTGTTTGTTGAATCGTAGAGTAAAGACATGTAGACATAATGACTTACCATTTGTAAATAAAAAACACTAGAACAAAAACTGCAACGAAAAAAAACCCGAGATACGCCAAGGGTAGGAAAGATGTTGCCTCAACTGAGGAGTTGTAGACCACTAACGATGTGTTGTCTACAACTGAATAAAGAAATTGAATGATTGGAAAAATGTTCCGTCATTTCTTGTTCAATACTTCCCTACCCCACCCTTCATTTTTTGTTCAATACTCCCCTACCCCACCCATCATTTATTTTCTAATACTCCCCTACCCCAACGCATTATCTCTTGTCCAATACTCCCCTACTCCACCCGTCATTTCTTGTCCAATACTCCCCTACCCCACAATCATTTCTCGTTTAATACTACACTACCCCACCCCTCATTTATTGTTCAATACTCCACTACCCCACCCATCATTTCTTGTTCAATACTCCCCTACCCCACCCATCATTTCTTGTCCAATACTCCCCTACCCCAACCTTCATTTCTTGTTTCCTTCTGCTATACTTATACCGACCTGTGTGATATACTTCCTCCTGTTTGAATTCGCTTATTGTAGTTTGATCGTAATGTTGTCGTATCGGTGGAGAAACTGTCAAACAAAATCTGGATTTAGTTTTCTTTTACTTATTTACATATTTTCAGTATAAACTTTGGTTTAATTTCAATTTCGACTGATAAACTTCCTTCCATTCTTTCTCGCTTGTTCCTGATTCATTTTTCAATAGCCTGTGCATATTTTTTATCAGTAAAGTTTTTCTTCAAAACTCCAATAACATTACCTGCTTCTAATACCACCTCCCTTAGAATTGCATGAGTCTCCAGCAGCTTCCGTTGCTCTGCAAAGAATTGAACCGAGTACATATTTGCAAAAATGTTTGTTCAGGCGTCATTAACCATATGTGAAAACGCCGGAATCAAAAACGCGCCGAAATCAAGTCGCGAGTTTTATCGCTAGAATCACGAGACGCTCACGAGTTTTACCTGCTTGAATGAAGCTCCCATTTCTTCCATTTGCACTACTAAAGATAAAATATTCAATACAAAATTCTATTGCGTAATAAAAAGATATTACGCCGCTAAATATCACGAGTTCGATCATTGTAATGTTATCGGTTGTGCTAACAACCTAAAAGTGAAGTCATTAGTCTAATAATGCGTTTATGACGTCATATTTAGAACGCGTGCGAAAATGACGTCATGTTCGAAAATGGCCAAATTTGGCTGATGCCCGTGACGTCATTACAGGGATCAAGCCAAGTTTTTCAGATTTTTTAGATTATTGATTTTAATCTCAAAATCAAAATCAAAATTAAAGTCAAGTTCTTAATTCTAAAATATCGATATTTTGTTTCATCAAATCATCAAATGAATCTTCGGAAAAAGCGATTTGTTGCCAACCCTTCGTCTCGAGCCAGACGTTCTTGTCTAAACTAAATACTATCTATCGAAAACGAGAGATCATGATTTCATCTTTATGATGATCGCGGCACACACCCATACCCACCCCCAGAGGCGATAAATAGTTTGACTTTTCCCCAAGGAAAACATGTCCAAACGCAATCTCTATGCACACGAACAACACATTTGAATCACACTAGCAACAGATTTTATTGGCAGTTTATATCAGTACATCATGATAATTTTTCGATTGCATGTTACGTCATCCTTACCAAGCAACCATATTTAATCTTACAAAGATGGCCGCTCTTTTTTCTCATGGCTTTCTTAGGAACTTGCAACCCATATAGCTGCCATGATGACTTCTACTGAACTAAAATATAACAAAAAGCGTGGATTTTCTTATAATGAGGCGTGGTATCATCTTCTCTGCCGTAACCATATGAGATGTCTATACTATACTTCTGATGCCAAGAGCCCCAGGGTCCAAAACCAAGATATGTCAGGAAGCTTCCGAAACGATAGACAACTCCCAGTTTAACTCTGACCCTACCAGTTCTGTCATGAAAAGTAGCATTAACGCCTTCACGAGGATTGTTAAATCTGTATCTTTCCATTTGTTTACCCCAAGAAGAGTATATGACTGAGCTGGGTTCCCTGTGATCATGACATCATAAAGCCAGCTAGCGCGCTGTTTTAATTCTAATTTCAACCACTTGGTTTCACTGCTTGTTTTCATCTTCATGCCGAGACAGATCTTGGTCAACTGTCACAACCGTTTGCCCTGATGAAGAGCAAGATGCTCGAAAGCTTGGCTTGATTTATAATTAAAAAGCTGATGAATCATAACTATCATGAATCTTGAAAGTTGTTGTTGGCGCGGGTAATCATGACGTATTTAATGGCAGACGAAAAATGATGAAAACGTTTATACAAGCTCAAGGACTAAGGCGATTCTGGACTTGTAAAACTATAACGCAACTACAAGGCGGTCATGACCGAGTTTTGAGTGCAATTGTACGCGATGCATCGCCCATCAACCCATCAACTCTGGTCATTTCCAAATTAGGGATATTATGTAAAGAATGGGGAAGCGTTTTTTAAAGAAACACTATATCTTCATACTATTAAAAGGATTTGAAAAAAAGTTGGAAAAAACGATTAAAAATATTTTTAGCGCAAAATTCGCGGGCATTTTCTCCAAATTAGGTACCAGTCTCCACTCGGACAACTTCTCGAACCAGTAACAAAATATATGCTTACTTCGTGAGCACAAAGAGGCCAGATTTCTATTGCTATACAAATGGCGGTAGAAGGATGATTTCTTATATCAAAAAAAAACTTCAATTTTGGACTGTTTTGCTTTGTTGGGTTGAAACTCCTGAAAAATCTGAGCATGTGCATCGAAGCTGAAATTGAGCCCGCGATGAATTTTTAGCCTTCCTGCCATGTTCCCATGAGAATCATGACGTCATGGTATCCGAAAAATTTCGGATACGAAATGTTCTCCGTCCACACTAATACGGCTAACCAGCGTTTTCAAATTGTTCCACTCTGGAGACCGTATTTGAAAAAAATTGTTGTCGGTGGAGAATTGTTCCGGATTCGCCCGGACTAGTGTGGACGGTAGGCCTAACCGAATAGATAACAATTCGGATTCAAATTTATCCGGCAAAGTGTGGACGGGGCCTCAGGCTTAAAAATCGTTTTGACGAGGAACGTGCGTGGTTTGACTAAACTGCCTTGGAAGAGACTTTTTGGGTGGAGAAAGTACGTCTTTGTTGGTAGTTGGCCATGTGAAACTGCTTTCAAGAAAGCAGTAAAGGGATTATCGTCTAATTTATGCAGGTGAAGCTTCTTTTGAGTTACGTCTTCGCCGTTGTTATTTCCATCTTCCTCCCAAATGTTTCTCTCAGCTTCAGCTTGGATCTATTTCACCTAGAACTTCTAGAACGTGTCGCTTCTGTTCGAGTAGTAGTAGTTGTTGTTGGATTTCTTGGAAGGTTTTGCCGCTGTGCGTTTAGCTTTCAATTCTTTGATTTTATCACTTATGTTAGAGCCAGAACTTGAACATTTCGCACTAGGCTTCCTACCTTCAGAGAGTCTTTCATCTAGGGTCTTTTTGAAATGATTAGAAGTCGTTTCTTGATGTAACTTTGATAACCATTCCTTGTAAAACTCGTCAACTTCCTTTTCCCCCTCCTTTTGGGTTTCTAATAATTGTATTGCAATCTGTACTTCTGTAATTTCGTTAGTATTCTTGATGAAATCCTTATTAGCTTCAACAAATCTTTGATAAGTTCGGTATAAATCGTCTTTGAACTTTTCCACCGACTCTACGTTGCTGTAGTCGACCATTAATCGCTCAATTTGAGTGTAAACATAAGTCAATCTTCCAAGGTAGCCAGATCTTGATCCATCTCTAAGCCGGTTCATAATTTCTTCGTATTTGGATGATGTAGACTTTCACTTTAAATACTTTACTGGGATTTTGCTAATTTGGCATACGTATTTATTTACTATAAAACGATCCAACTAGAACAAATTCAACATAAAATACAATTTGCAAATGTTTTTGAATATTTTTAGCTTGTTAAGGTGACTGCCTACTTTTGGAAAAAAATATTAAACTTTTTTTAAAACTTTAATTTCTCCAAATCTGGAAAGGAAAATTGGTTGTCCAGCAGCAGTAGGGGGGACTCGCGATCGATGCCGTATATTTGCGGGTTTAACCCGCGGAATTCCGAACGCGGGTACAGCAGATTTACCGCAAACGGAGGTTAAAATATCTTATAAATATACGATGCACGAATGTAAGAAGTTCGTTAACGACTTTTGCATAATTTGTCTAAGACCTAAAGTTATCGTACCTAAGCCAGAACCCTTTTGGTGTTGTGGTAAAAAAATGCAAATAGAAGATGACACGTCAGCACAGCGTTACGAGTGTGGTAAGAATATTCGTAATGCCGTACCAAATGCTACCAAAGAGCAATATTACGCCAATGGAGGTCGTAAGAAAACGCCATATAAGAGAATAAAATACTTCAGGGACTGGATGAGTCATATCCAAGGTTTACATCCGGTATATTTAAGCGACGAAGTAAAGAAGAAAATCATAGACCATTTAGAAGAGCCAACCCCACAAAGTCTACGGAAAACGTTGAAAAAATTAAAGCTAGGGAAATATTACAAAGCTATTCCCTATCTTTTGTCTGAAATTACCGGTAAGTCTATTCCTGGGGTTTCTGATATGACAAAAGCCGAGTGGATGTTTTGTCGGTTGGATAAGGATATTCCTTATTACCCTGACGTAATCTACGAAATATTTTACAAAATAGACCCCAACCACCCACTGTTAGGATGGATTCCAAGAAGATAGTGGATCTTATGCCATAAGATGAGAAATTAGCATAAATCTTATGGCATAAGATTACGCGTAATTTCCAGACTGTCGTTCGATATGTAAATAGAATCCCGTCACGATATTTACTGAGCAAGCTTTCTTTGAAGCTCTTCTTTCGCTTCTTGATAGATCTTTTTGCGAGATTCCTCGGAAAGATCTTTTACGACTGTTTTTTTGTTCCTTATGTCCGTCTTTAATTTCTCGTACTTTTCCTCTTCGGCCAGAATAAGCGAGAATTCTACGTCGTCTATCTTTCTGTCACGCAAAGCCTTTGAGACAAGATCGGTAATTGTATTTACTTTAGCCCTTGACAGAGCTATTGTCTTGTCGTGTTTTGATATTTTGCTTGACAACTGTTTCATAATACCCGTAGCAACGGCTGAAATAATACCACAGGTTGCCCCAACGCCGGCCAAAGGAACTCCAACGATTATTCCCGGCCCAGTAAGCGAAGTAGCAACGCCGGAGCCCGTTAACACAACAGAAATGGATCCTGAAGTTATCGCAATCTTATGTAGCGTACTCCGGGCTCTGACGTATTTCTTCCTAACTTTTTCGTAGTGTTTTGCTTGTCCTTCCAAGTAAGCCAGGATTAAGTTTGCTTTGTTGAGCCTAAAGTTTTCAGCGTTTAATTCGTTAGGTCCCTCCCTAGGTAAATCAGGATAAAGTGGAGGTGCTGATGGTATAACATCCATTATATATACTAATGTACGACGCTTTTGGGAATGATATTGAGGAGCAGCCACATCACGACAACAGGGATTATGCCAACTGGAGAGCATTTAGGAAGATGTTTCCGCATGCAGACCCTAGTAAGTTCGAAAGAAGACCCGATGGGATTTACTATGAAGGCTCCAGAATGTACAGCAATGCGGACTTGGAGCCAAAGAACCCAAAACCCGAGCATAAAGAAAGGCAGCCTAATTTTCCAGAGAATTTATTACCGGCAACGGAGGATTACCCATTTTACGATAACAAAGGCGGCGCAAATGACTTTGCTAAGATGGTTACCTCCTTAGAAATCCCCGTGGGTTCTACGACTTTCAAAATAAAAGTCAGAGACATCTTTAGAGAAACTGCCATGAAACATACCTCAGGGAAAGAATCCAGAGAATGGTTATCAGGTCCCAACATGCGGTATTGGCCGCAGCAGTTAAGCTTTGCTGTCTGGGCTGCTACTAAAGGATGCGGTATAGCCGCGGACATGTTCCATATTCCTTTCCTGCGATTTCATGTTGCTTTTACTATTCGTAGGATATTGTTTGAGTTAGGAGCACCGCTTCCTAGTGACGCTATCTTTAAGCCGAATGATAACAAATATGACAAAGTCGCACGGGAGCGATTAAGGAATGAGTTTAAGCTTACCAACCCTGATTTTCGCAACAAAGAGGGTGCCGCCCATGGTTTAGGAGAGACTTACACCTATGCTTCGTATGTTGGTGCCAGCATAGAAACGCCGGGTATGGGGTATCCCAGTTCCTACGAATTCTCGGACTTAGGAGGCAGCGGAACAAAGGGTAATCTAATTTACTTTATTCAGAGCAAAGAGAAGTATCCTTGGGCGCCTTCCTTTGCCGCAAAGGGCATTGGACTGAAAAACCTAGCAAGGATTAACCGCAGCATTGAAGCCTTTGTTTACTGCATTCTAGGGGCCCAGGTTAGCACTCGCAGCCCCATCGTAGATGCCAGTGGTGCGTCACAGGAAACGCAACAAGTATTCCTTGTCCTCTTCGAAAGCGCTGTTATCGAGAATGAGATCTCTAAGTCGGTGCAGAGATATCAACTTGCAGTGCAGCAATCTAAAGTGCGGCTGGATTACGCCTTGAGTCCTGGTTGTTGGTTGATGCCAAGTAATTTGGTTATCAACGCCAATTCCGTCGTGGGTTACAACAATAAGCTGCAGCGAGCTACCAAGGATATGAAGCTTGGGGTGAATGACGTGAACTCTGACACTCTTAGAAGCATCCCCCATTTCGTGGAGAAGCCTAAGAAGGAGCACGTAGAAAAGCCCGCACCAAAGAACGTAAAGAAGAAGGTCCTGCCTGCGATACCTGAGGAATATGACCATAACTTATTAAAAGCCGGCCTAGCAGTCGCGGGCGTTGGTCTGAGCTATTATATATGGCGATGAACAACCCCTACGTAGCTGGAGTAGATTGTGTCTATACGACTTACGCAGGCGAGAAAAAATACAACCAGAGCTCTTGGGTTGATGTCACGGGCATGTCCGTGAATTTGAATTACTCAGGAAAGAAATTGATCCTTTGTAGTATTTGCATTGGCACGAGCAGCCATGCCAACGTCGGCTTCAGATTTCAAGATGAGAATGGCGTACTGCAGCCTATGCGCGCGAAGACAAACAACAGGGAGCCTGCGCATTTCTCCGTAGAGCCCAACCCAGCCAGCGCCGAAAATCTATCGGTTTGGACTTTCCACATGGTCGCCGATTGCCATGGGAAGGTAAAGCTGCAGATAAGAGTAGATGACACCGGGAGCGTTTGCATAAATAGTATAGAAAATCAGAGAGATACGGTTTATAATCACAAGACCATTAGCACTCTTACGGTGATTAGTCTTTAGGCCTGAAATATATGAACCCACACGCGAAGGAAGATTGGTTTCTTCATTATTTAGAGGATGAGGATTATGGAGATAGCGACGATTGGTTCGACACTGGGCTGTGGGTAAAGGTTGGCGGTTTGGGATTGGTCGTGTGCACTATTACCATTACTGGGTATAATAACTGTAATGTTGGGTTTAGGATCGTTGACGAGGCAGACGCCCCATTACTACCCTACAGAAAAAAAGATAACAATAGGAACCCGGCTCATTTTACATTTGAGCCCACACCCGGAAGCACGGAGAACCTAATGCCGGCAACTTTTCATATGATAGTCAATTGTCAATATGCGAAGCTCCAAGTTCGCCCCAGTGATACTAACCCCGTGGACCCCACCAAATACATAGGTTGGGTCGGAATAAATACCGCCTATACTAGCTCTGGTACCGTAGTGAATGCTGTTTGGAATCATAAGACAATTAGCACCATGACTGTGCTGCCGCTAGTACCGAATTATCAAGGCGGCGCGAATACTATCTTTACTTATCCTCAGTAGAGGACGCCTCGGGCGTCTGACGACGATAAGCCTGATAAGATTAAGCCTTCATCTTCTTCAGGAGTACCACTCCAATAGCGACGACCAAGATCCAAATGTTATTGCCCACAAACTTTAGCAGTTCTCCGCCGGCCCTAAGTGCCAAGGAAACAACCGAACCAAGCAGCCCAGGCAAGCCGGCTGCCATCTTTTTTCCTAAGTCCGTCAGCCCACTGCCTAATTTCTTTACGCCCGCGCCCGTAGCCTTAAGCGTGGACAAGATTACTCCTACTACGGTGCTAATAGCAACCGCAAACGCCAGCGGAATACCATACTTCACCAGAGCTCTTTTTATTTTTTCCCTGGTGGTAAGCCCCAGCTCTTTTTCCAGGTTGTCCTTTTGTGCCTGTAATTCCGCAACTCTCTCCTGAAGGGTTTCCACTTCCCTTTGGGCTGCCTCCCTTTCTTCTTCGGGGCGCGCCTGGTCGTTAATTATTTCCTGCTTTTCGGATATGTTTTTTTCCAGGTCTTCGATGGCCTGTTCCCTTTGTCGGATTTGCTCTTCTTTGGTATTGATTTCGGCGACCAACTGCCGCCGCTCCACCAAAGAACCCTCTATGGCGGTTTGTAATTTCCTAACTTCCTCCTGACTCATGTTTAGGTCCTGCAGGGCAAGGCGAAAAGCCTGTCGAGCTGTATCCCTTTCATCTAAAGCCTTTTCAGCTTCTCGTTTAATTTGCAGTATGCTTTCGTCTTTACTTTGACCCAGCCGCAACAATTGTTTTTTATAGCTTGACTCCCTTTCCTTTAGCGTTTTTTCTAACGCCGCCGTTGGAGCATGTGATTTCTTAGCCTCCTCCAACTCCCTTTCTGCTTTATCCCGATCACGTAAAGCCTGATCTAAGTGTTTCGTCATTTCTTCCATTCTTACGTCTCGTTGACTAAACTTTTTCTCAGCATTAGCAAGTAGTCGACTTTGCTTTTCGTACGCCGCCTCTTTTTCTTCCAGCGCCTTTTGCAGTTCCTCGGCGCGTTTTTCTATCGTGACCCTTTCGGTTAGGGCTTCCAACCTATCTAACATGCTTCGGGTGGCCGCTTGAAAGCCCCTTAACCTTTCCACGTTAACCTTAACTGCACCATTTTCGTCGAAGAGGGTCTGTGGTTTTGTCCAGCGGTCTTTGTCGGGAGACCTCATGTCTTTAACGCTTATGAGGACTTTGTTTCCTTTTTCTGTGAGCCTTATCTCGTCGTCGTCAAGGTGGGGATAAAGCTCATTTAGCTCTTGCGTTGCCCACTCTACGGTTTCCCGCGCGGCTGCCTCCGGCTGCTCCACGTTTCCCATTTCCAAGTACTCAGGGGCGGGTTCATTAGGCTTCTTAGTTCTCCACATGTCTCTTAAGGCGGCTTTGACGCTTTTCCATCTACTACCAAACTTATTTTCTAGGGCTGCGTCGTAAACTAGGGGGTCGGTTTCTGCGCCCTGAGTCCATGCGTCGAATTCGTCGTCATTAATGTCGACTTGACCTTCTTCGGTAAGGAGATCGAAATCCGTTCCTTCTACTTCCATTATATATGATAAGCTCAAAGTTAAACCCCAACGTATTACCTAAGCAGGTTGGCGGGCTGAAAGCAGAACGCACCTTTCACCGGGTCACCTTTACTCCCAGCAGCGCTAAGCCAGGGGAGACGCTGTATGTAGGCGTACCCCGCCTAACGGATAACCTAGTATTGGTTCCTGGTACCTTGGCTTTAAGGTTTGACCTAGCGGTGCCGCCAAGCACCAAGGACAAGCGCTATACCGTCAATAATGTGGGTAGGAACCTCGTCTCTAAGATGAGAATCAAGTTCGCAGGGGAATCCCTCTTGGATTTGAATAGGTACGACCTGTACACCACGTATAAGGATCTGTGGCTAACAGCCTTCGACCGTGCACAAAAGATAGAGCAGGGAATTGGAAGCGTTATTCTTCGTAAGCTTCGCAGCGATACTAACCCCGCGCCTACGGACTCCAGCGGAGCAACCGCAGTAGCAGACGCAACAAGGGTAAAGACCGCCTATGGTAGCAAGTACGTTATCCCTTTGGATTTCGAAGTAATTACGAGTCATGGTGTGTACTACCCCAGGCAGTTATCCGAGTTACAGTTTGAAGTAACCTTGGCGGACACTACGAACGTCATAGGAGGAATGGACAGCGCAATTAGCGGGGCTGTTGATCCCTATTCTATCACCAACTTAGAGCTGCAGTACGAAACGGTGTACAGCGAAGAGCTGTCCCGTAGCGCTGGCATGGAATACAGCTCCGGAAAGGCATTCCTTTACGACCACGTAGTGATGTATAAGACGTTCAGCTTCCTGGATAAGACGGATGAGGTTATCAACCAAAGCATTAACCTCCCGCGAAGAAGTCTTACGGGGTTGATGCTGGTGTTTGCCAAACCCTACGAGGCTGGTAAGCGCGACTCCGAAGCCTTTCACAACCCTAACATTACTAACGTCGGCGTGAATATTAACGGCGTTCCAAACAAGGTTTACTCCCAGGGAATAAAGCCTGAAGACATTTACAGAGAGGCCGCGCGCAAGTTTGGCGACCAAATTAACCCTGAGGAATTCTTCAATGATAAGTACGCGCTGTGGATCGACATGCGCACAACGAACGACGAAGACCTACATGGTCAGGGTTTACGTCTAGTAAATACGCAGGATGGCATAACATTGGAGATCAAGCGCACCAAGAACACCGATGTGGGCGACGGTGATAAGATAAACTGCTACGTCTTCGTCGTGTCTGACGCGCAACTGAGCGTAGAAATGAATCAACTAAAGAGCGTTGCCTACTAGGCTCGCGTTCGTTGAGCCAAGCGAAAGGATAAAAAATATCCCTTACGTATAATATGCTTCGCGTATTTGAAAACAACGACACCAAACTGCAATGCATAGTGCAAGGCGAAACTTTGTACTTCAAAGCAAAGGAGGTGGCCTTGGCGTTGGGTTATGAGCGCCCTAGAGATGCAATTAGAGCACACGTATCTGAGAAATACCAGAAAAAATGGGTTGATCTACAAGGGGCTGCGAATCACCGCTCCTTTACTACGCAACCAAATGCCGTGTTTATATCCGAACCTGGTTTGTACGAACTGATATTTAGCTCCAAACTACCCAAAGCTGTGGAGTTTCGTGATTGGGTCTTTGAGGAAGTCCTACCCGCGCTAAGGAAAACGGGTAAATATGCAATAGAAAGGCGGTTTGGCGGCCCAAACAAGTTAGTATTCAAGATCGAAAATGAAGCCGACCTACACGCGAAGGTCGTCGACTACACACGTAGGTTTTACCCCGATTTCATCATAGCGCCGGGTCTTGGCGAACTTCAAGATTCAGACAGCAAGCGAATAACCTGCTGGCGAAAAGGCTACCAAGCCGGTCAACCCGACCTTTTAATCCTAAATGCGCATAAGAAATACCGCGGGTTGTGTATTGAGTTGAAAACCCCAAAAGGAAACGGCGTCTTATCCGCGAAGCAATCTAAGAAAATATCACAGCTTGACGTAAATGGTTACCTAACGATGGTTAGCAACGATTACGACATTATCTGCCGTGCCCTGATGGATTACGCGGATGGCATTCGTATTCCCTGTAAGGGCTGTGTAAAGCGGTTTAAGTCCTACGCCACTTTGAAAACGCACCTAAAGATATTTCATAGGTATAATGAAGCTCAGCTTGACTCACTGGCGTGATCTTGTCCACGGTAAAGCATACGAAATAAAAAATTACGTCGTCTTCGAAGACATCGACCGTTTACGGTTAGTCCTCAAAGACTTAGAAGGCAAGGAATATTCCCTTTGGGCGCCGGATTGCGTGCGGTACGTAATTCAGGGCGAGGAATTCACCCACTTACGCAGCTATGGTAAGGTAAATGGCCGATGGAAGTTTGACATTGAAAGAAGAGTCACTCCATCTCCTCTTTGTAGTTAAGCGCCCGCTGCGCTTTAGGATCCGTGGAGCACCAATGCCCCACAAAGGATTCTTCGGGGAATACCCTGTCGCAATGAAGGCAGGTGTATTTTTTACGCGGCTTACGAGGGGTAATGCAGTCGGCAGGTAGTTCGCAAGTAATACAGTCCATATATTGAAAGGGCGATTAGGAATCCTCCAAAGAATGCGGCTACGTAGGCTAGCATATACCTTTTAAAAGGGGTCCTTATATTTATTAATGTATCTTCTTTTCTTATTGAGTTCTGCATACCTTCTCCAAAAGGGGTCCTTATATTTATTAATGTATCTTCTTTTCTTCTTAATAAACAATCAAAGAATATTAATAAATATAAGAGTGCATTTTGAGACTCTTTGCGCAAACTAAGGACGCCTTTTTCTTACCTCCATGTTTTGAGCATGCCAATCATCAAAGCGATCCAAGTACTCCTTAAAACCGCGGGGATGATGCTGAGGACACAAACACTGCCAGATATGATCATCTCCTTTCCTTAAGCCACCACACGCGTCACAGGGCGCACTCCAATACTCTGCGTTCTCCCAGCGCGTACCTTCGGCGCGGTCGAACTCCGTAAAGCGTTGGTCTATTTCTTTCTTACGAAGAGTTAACTTCCTTATGGTTTCCGCTGGGCAACATCTCGCAGCGATATCACCATGCTCCTCGCATACGACGTCCAAATCATAATTACCACGACATCTATGTTGATGCCATGCGTCGGTTAATAGCTCCCCATAGCGCGCACACACATCCTTTAAACACACCCTATTTTCTTGGTGGTATTGCAACATTTGGGGCGTGCTAAAGAGCCGATTGCAATCAGCACAGCGTCTTTCCTTAGACTTCAAACACACCCTTCCTTCCACGTGATATCGCAGCGTCTGTTTACTGCTAAACTGCCGGCTGCAAGTGCCGCAGGTGGTAACGTTATCCACCTCTTTAAAACATACCTTCTTTTTTTGGTGATATTGCAAAGCCTGTTTGCTACTGAACTCCCTGTCGCAATCCTTACACTTCATTATATAATAAGAATTTATTAACCCTTATAAGGGATACCGCATGAAGTCCTTAACGGAATCTTTCGCCCAGCCCGCCATCGTCAAAAGCGCACCAAACCTCTCCGCGCGCTTCAGACCGCACATTTCATCATACAATTCCTGCACGCGCTCTTTTAACCGATCGATCTCCTCCCTTTGCATTTCTATGGTGTCTCTTTTATCTTTTGCGTCGGCGACAATTCTTCTTACTGCGTCCACTGGGTCCATCGTATATATAATGGATCCGAACCATATTCCCTGCAATGCTCTGATAGTAGGACCCACCGGCTGCGGCAAAACGCAGTTCGTAGTGGAGCAGCTATTAGGACCCTTTAGATACCGCTTCGACTACATCGTACTGCTTTGTCCCACCTACGTGAATAACCGCACCTGGACGGGCATAGGAGTGAAAGACGACGACTTCTTCGTAGATATCTTAGACCCTAACGAGTTATCCAGCCATTTGAAGTTTTGGCATAAGCAATTCCCTAAAGATACACAGACACTCCTCATATTGGACGACATTGCCTGTGGGGACGACGTAAAAAGACGCACCTCCGAATTAGTAAAGCTCGCCTTCAGCGGCAGACACGACAACATCAGCGTTTGGTTGCTTTCCCAGCAGCTTACCAGCGTCTCTAAGCCTTTTAGGGAAAACATAGGCTCTCTCGTAGTATTTTATACTCCGAGCCGTAGTGATCTGGAAACCATCTTAAGCGACTACGGCGGTGAGATATCCAAGGAACAGTTACACGAATACATGCGGCACCTAAAAACGCACCAACATTCCAAGATGATCTTCTCTTTGAGGTTTCCCTACACGGTTGGAATCTATGATTCCTAATGTATATGGACATTGAGCAGCTCTTAGATGAAGTCCCCACACAGCTAGATGAAAGTAACCTTAAGGAACAACTTAACATCCTTGTGTCTTCTGGGAAGTGTAAAGAAATGATAGGCAAGGAACTTACCCATGAGCAGGTTAATAAGTTGTCAGAAGAGGAGGTTAAGAAGTTCCATAAGAGATACGAGGCCGCCCTTGCAAGTAAGACCACCGACGCCGTAGCAGACTCCGCCATCCGACTTGCCACCAAGCTTCTCGGACTTGCGCTGCCTATAGACGACGTGGAGCAACTACGGAAGGACATAAGCGAGGACTATGTCATCGCCCAAGAACTTAAGATAACCTGCGGGTGGTTGTCTTTGAAGTGCGGTAAGTTAATGGCAGTCGCCTCTGCGGCACTTCACGTAGCTCAGCATGTCGACTTGAAGGAGGTACTAGGTTCCTTCGGAACATCTTGGAAGGACTTCAAAAAGGACAGAGAAGTCGAAAAGGTCTTCCAGGCAGCACTTGCTGAGGTACCTGATCAAGTCGCCTCAAGTACCTAGTCAAGTCACCGTAAGTACTTAGTCAAGTCATTCGCGGGAATTACCCAGGTCGCCTCAAGTACTTAGTCAAGTCGTCTTAAGTTACTTATCAAGTCCTTCAAGTCCTTAGATATAAATGAGTGAAGCTGAATCGAAGGCGGAGGAAACCCCTCGAGTAGAAGATACCAAGATTACCAAGACTAAATCTCCAGGCAGAGTTGCCGCGGGAAAGAAGCTCGCGGAGATGAATAGGAAGAACAAAGCCAAAAAAGAGGAAAAGGTGGAGGAAAAAGAAGAGGAATCCTTTATCAATCCAGGCTACGTCATTGGCGCGTTGGGAGTCATCATAGCAGCAGGTAGCCTTTACTTACAATGGCGGGCAACGAAAAAGGTAGAACCACCAACATATCACGCGCCCGTGCACGCACCTGTGGAGCCGGCTGTTAGAAAAAGTAAGATCCCTGAAATGGAGTAATAACCTTCTCGCTTTGTAATATAATGTCAACCGCGTTATTGAAAACTGTTGAAGAGGCAGCCATTATTACTTCCATCGTTGCGGGTATTGGTTGGGTAGGTAAGAAAGTGCTCAAAGAAGACTTTACTGAAGACCCAAGCAAGAGCTTCGCTAATTTTGCTAAAATGACCGCTGCCGTAGGCGGGGCTATCATGGTAAAGGATTACCTACTGAAGGAAAAGTACCTACCGACGACGTAACTCGTGAAAATCCCTGTGATTTTCTAATATATAATGGCTAGCGTGGTCGCAGGTGGAGTTATTGCAGCTTTAGCATTCACTGGAGCTAATTATGGTGGTCAATATTTGGATAGATTAGTTAGAGGCGACAAAAGCGGAGAATTGGCCGCTGAGAGGAAGAGACACGATTTGGCGCTGGAGAAATATCAGCGAGACGTGGCAGCTTGGAATGAAAAAAGACAAGCTTACAGGGATTGGTTGGACAAGAACTACCAAGACAAAATGCAGGCGGATAAGAACTTCGAAAACACAGACTACGCCTTTAAGCTCTATGCGCAAGCACATCCCGCGGCATCGATGGGATTGAGAAAGCCCCAGTTCGAGAATTACTACCAGCCTTCTAAGAAACAAAAAGATAGCGAATTGGTCTTCGTAGGAGTCGCAGGGCTGGCGGGAGGCGTGGCCTTGGCGTATCTAATATAATGATCGTCTTTTTGGAAAGCGACAAGAATAACTTTACCACTTATCTGAATCCTCCCATCCGCGCGGAAAGGGTTCAGTTGGTTAGTTGCTCTTTGTACAATTCTTGGTATAATTTAGTCAATGCCTTGATCACCGTACTTAAGGCGCCTGGCAAATATCAAGGCGTATTGCTGCCCGATGGGCATTACAAACCAATCACCCTTGCTAAGGAATTAGCAAAACACGGTTATACTCTCACCACGGGATTGCCGCACGAAATGACCCTCAAACATAATATGCCAAACTATTCAGTAACTTTTGGAAAGTCTGACCCATTGGGATCTTTATTATGTGCCTCGGGCAAAACAATTACCGACACAGCCATACCCGTGAAATGGAAAGTCGCATCCTCTTACGAAGTCTATTGCGACTTGGTCCATAGTTACAACAATGGAGAAAAGTCTTCTCTTATGTCCAAGTTTCTACCCAAAGGTAATCCATTTGACTCAGAAGAATACACTCCCATTTCTTTGGAATATGATTTGTCTCATTTGGTAGAAAGCATAAACATCACCATTAAAGTGGACGGAGAGACGGTGGATTTCAACGGACGCAAGATCAATCTTGTCCTATCCTTCACTTTAATCAAATTTATATAATGGGTCGCGTAGAGGACAAACTTAAAAGGATTTACTATGGGCCCGAAGGCTATTGGAAAGGAGCGTCGGCTATCAAGAAACTCGTGACCGCGGCCAGGGTATCAGAAGAAACGGCTAAGAACTGGCTAAGAAAACAAACCCTCTGGCAGGTTTATCTTCCCGTGCCCAAGTACATTCCCAGGCCCAGCTTTACCGTAAATACCCCCAACGAAGTTCATCAGGCGGATTTGCTTTTCTTACCGCACGACAAGGTGAGAAGAAAGACCTATAGATACGCTTTGACCGTAGTTGATATCGCAAGCAGATACAAGGACGCCGAACCCATAACCAGCAAGGATTCTGGGGAAGTCGCAGAAGCCCTAGGTAAGATTTATAAGCGCGTTTTGAAATGGCCTAAGCTGCTGCAGGTGGATGCGGGGACGGAGTTCATGGGCGTGGTTACTAAGACCCTGAAAGACCACGACACTAAGATTAGGAGAGCCGAAGCTGAGTACCACAGGGGTCAGAGCATCGTCGAAAGATTCAATAAGACCGTGGCTGAGCGTCTCTTTGGATACCAATATTGGAAAGAGCTGGAAGATCCCTCCAAACGCAACAGGGAATGGACTCAGAGGCTCCCGCAGGTCGTCGCGGCTTTGAACAACGAGGCGGCCAGGGCTACGGGAATAAAACCCAGGGATGCCATAAAAAAGAAACACGTGGAACACAAGTCCTACGTCAGAAGTTCGAGGGCGGTCGGACTGAAGGAAAAAAAGCTACCCCGCGACATAGTGGTCCGATACCTCTATCAGCCGGGGGAACTTGAAGGTGGCAGTAAGAGAGCCACGGATCCTAACTGGTCCCTGGAAACGTATGAGATTTCCAAGTCCGTCACCAAGGAAGGGCAACCCGTGTTGTATTACCTAAATGGCCCTAGTCGCGGATTCGTCATGGAAGAGCTGCTCATAGTCCCCAAAGACTCAGAGTAGCGCAGCACCACGCGCCCGATTACACTCTAGGCATGTCAGTCTTACGTTGCCTCTACAATGCCCGCGTTTGTTGTTGATACGATCCACGGAGAACTGCTGATCATCATTCGGGTCAAACCTCCATAGTAGAGGTATGTTGCATTTGGCACACCGTGCCCCTTTCTTATAGACGTCGTCCACGCATAGGTCAAACTTTATCCCCGCATAGCGGGGATCTTTGCTCTTTTCTTCGTCGTGCCGCTTGTAGCGAAGGAGTTTCTTAGCAATGTTCTCCTTTGCTATGTCTTCTGGGGTGCGGTCGTAACGCATTTGTGGGCCCCAGGCTCTTTTTAACTGTTTTGCGTACTCCACACGGCTTACAGCGGTGTAGATAAGGTTGCTCCAACACAGCCGCTGGTCTATGATCCATAAGGTTTCTTTTATGGTAAGCCCCTGCGCGCTGTGGACTGTCATGCAGTAACCTAAGCGCCAATCTGGATGGGAGGTAATTTTTTCCACCTTTTCTATGGGTACCCAGGCTTTATCATGTGTTACAGCATTTTGTAGTTGGATGTCGGTACCAGGTACCCAGACATCTCTTTTTTGCATTCGGGTATCGTGGGGTTTGTAAGAAACAGGTACGGGATGTGTAGGGAAGCGCTCTCGGTGTATATTTAGCAAGTCTTTCTGTATGCGAGACTGTGATGCGCGTTTGCTGCTTAGCACCAGATCCTTTGGATGCCATGTGTGAAGGAAGTCCTCGTATTTCTTCGCTCGTACGCGTTTGCGTAGTATCTTGTTTTGTTCCGCGTCACTAAGGCCCCGAAGTTCTGCTTTCAGGTTTCTTATTTGATCCTTACTGCGGTAGTCGGTGTTAATTTCTTCGGAGTGGTCTACCATTTCTTTTAACCATTTATGGGGCATCTCTCCGGTTATTGGAGGAGGCTGGCAAGGATCTCCGGCGAATATCACTTGACACTTTCCACGGAGGAATTCTACAAATTCCTGCAGGATTTCTAAAGGGAACGGTGCAAATCTCATCCCAAAGTATCACCGGGGGTATGTCGTGGATGGCTTCTGGTACCCACTTTTGACCATTCCAGCGGAAGAAGCTGTGGTAGGTCTGCGCGTCGTAACCCATCTCCGTTAATTCTCTTTCCAGACGGTGCGTTGGCGTTAACACCTTTATCTTTGGAAAGAGTTCCAAAACCCTGGTAGTTTTACCACTGCCTCCCGTTCCGTAAAGGTAAGAGAAGCGTTGGTAAGAGATTGGGTCCGCAACCGACGGTAGAGGCTCCCCGGTTGGTTCCACGCTACCGTAAAGATGTTCTCCGTGATATTCTACACGGCCTCTCCATGCTTTTATCTCCTCATCTTTGACGCGCCATTGACCACTTTCTGCAAGTTCATCGGCAGTGTAGAACTCCTGCATCTTCTCTAACACTTCTGGCTTTACATACAAGGAATCCGTGGCTACGCGTGGGATGTCCTCTTTGTCAAACCGTAGCAGCATTGCTAAGAGATTGATGTGCGCATATGCTAGCATGCTGGCACGCAGATGGTAATACTGTGGTCGATGGTCTTGGTAATAACACAGCGCATTCCATTTCTGTTCTTTTTGACCTTCTATGAAGTAGTCCCATTTCTCTACGGATACCATTGTTCCTTGGTCATGTGCACGTTTTATGAGGAAGCTTAGCTCACCGGCGTCTGTTATTAAGCGTCGCTGCATGTGTTTTTCGCCTTCTTTTGCGCCCTGTGTGAATTTACCTATGACCACACGCGCTGTGGGGTTGTGCTCTGGAAGCCATTGTGTAAAGGCGCTATGGCAGAGTATGGCTTCACGCGCTGTGTATTTTAAAAGCTTGCGCTCTTCGAGGAACTTCAGTAGGGGTATGGGTATCCATTCTTTCTCCTGCAGGTGCTTCCCATACCACGCGTAAATTATGGGATGTAAGTCTTTTGCTAACTCCCAGGTGGTCAGTCTGATGAACCCCGTTGCTGGGGCGTCGTAGTAACCCGGTAGTGACACCCTAAAGAATTGGGAGTCTGGATGTCCGTAACGGTCATAATACTCCTTACAATCCCCAAGGCCTTTGAAACTGGCGGGGTAACAGTGTTTCATATCCAACGACACGTACTCGTCTTCGTTGTACTCCATATTCCAAAGACCGCCGTGACCGTGTTCTACGCAAGCTTTGGAGATATCTTTGAACTCTTTTGGGGTAGGTTTCCAGCCGTTCCTTTTCTTCGCGGCTAAGAAGTCCAAGCTGCGAGAGCTGAGCACTTCGTCTGAAAAGTCCTCACCAAGGGTTTCGCAGGCGCTTTTAATGCGTTGATGTTCCACTTCTGGTCGGTATAAAGTACCATCTTGCGTCATGAATTGACATCCTTCTGAATCCATTAACCAAATAGAATTCTCATGAACTAATTCTGTCAATGGGGAATTCTTATAGACCTTTGTCTCCTTCTTTCTTGGGAACCTCAACCCCCTCCACGCGTGCGCGTTGTGTTGGTAAATGACTATGGGAGCACCTTTGCCTTCGTATTTATGCGTTCCTGGGTAAATAAAGCCGTCGGTGATATCTTTCACATGGATTCGCCTTCCTAACGTGGTTTCCAACTTCTTGATGTTTTCGATGGTTCCTCCAGTTTTACGAGTAGAATGCTCCCATTTCCTGATGGCTTCTCTACTCTTTAAGGTTAATTTACCACCCCGAGAGGAATCCTCGAAAAACTCCCTAACCAGCTTCCCAACGCAGTTACCAGGATGTCGCATTGGTTTAAGCTTCTTAACGTCCGGCTTCTTAATTTCGTATGCACCGTAGATGACCACGGTAACCGGGTAAGCGACCTCGTAGAAGAGCATGTCTATTCCCTCAAGTGCTCCCGGTCGTGTGTGCTTATTCAAAACGAACAGGTTCTGCTTACCAGACGCTCTGATAGGATTACGACCCTTTTCTATTATCCACTCACCGTCTAAGTACTTTACGAATGTCAACTCCAAACGGTAGTCACCGGCCGGCATTCTGTTGATTATCTTTTCAGCCATTTTGTGATTCATAGTTTTGTCTGTCTTTCCCTCCATAAATGTAGCGAAGACAAAGTCAGCGTCTGAGTTATCCATCACCTGATTTCCGAGCCTGCGCACAGTTTTGTTTTGAATGTCGTTGATGGTGGCCATGTATATCTAAGGAATATTTTAACCTCCGTTTGCGGTAAATCTGCTGTACCCGCGTTCGGAATTCCGCGGGTTAAACCCGCAAATATACGGCATCGATCGCGAGGTCCCCCCTACTGCTGCTTGTCCCGAGCTTGTTTTCGAGATCATCAGCACTTAATGGAAGTCTACGCGCGAGCTTTTGGAGCAAAACTTGCGCCACCGGAAGTGATTAGAAAAAAGAATAAGATTCATAAGATAATAGTGAGTTTGACTTCTGGTCGCGTGTCGCGGGTCGCGGGTCCGGGTACTATGTCGCGGGTACGAAATTTTAAAAATTGGCCCATAACAATACTAATTCATGTATTATAATGCATGTTAATATATCATCAGCAAAAATAAACAAAAAATAAATAAATGCAAAATTATGATAAAATGCAATACTGAACACATCCCAATATTAGAGTGATTTTTACTTGGCCAGTGAAAAAATTATGATTAATGTAATATCTTATTGTCGATATTGTTGGGCATATTTCAAATACGTTTGAAAGGCTTTTTGAAAGATAAGCGAAACCCTTGAATCCTTTAATAGAAAAATAAGTTGATTCTTATCAGATCACGATTAACAGAATTGAGAAGATCAAGTTATTCACTGACATCACCTTACTGAAATGACCTGGACTGCGAGTATGCCATCTAGTTAATCACCTGGACTGCGAGTATGTCATCTAGTCAATCACCTGGACTGCGAGTATGCCATCTAGTTAATCACCTGGACTGCGAGTATGTCATCTAGTTAATCCCCTGGACTGCGAGTATGCCATCTAGTCAATCACCTGCACTGCGAGTATGCCATCTAGTGAATCCCTGGAGTGCGAGTATCACATCTAGTTCATCACCTGGACTGCAAGTATCACATCTATTTCATCACCTGGACTGCGAGTATGCCATCTAGTTATTCACCTGGACTGCGAGTATACCATCTAGTGAATCACTTGGACTGCACGTATGTCATCTAGTTAATCACCTGGACTGCGAGTATGCCATCTAGTGAATCCCTGGAGTGCGAGTATCACATCTAGTTCATCACCTGGGGTGCAAGTATCACATCTAGTTCATCACCTGGACTGCGAGTATACCATCTAGTTATTCACCTGGACTGCGAGTATACCATCTAGTGAATCACCTGGACTGCGAGTATGTCATCTAGTTAATCACCTGGACTGCGAGTATGTCATCTAGTTAATCACCTGGACTGCGAGTATACCATCTAGTGAATCACCTGGACTGCGAGTATGACATCTAGTTATTCACCTGGCCTGCGAGTACACCATCTAGTTAATCACCTGGACTGCGAGTATGCCATCCAGTCAATCACCTGGACTGCAAGTATGCTATCTAGTGAATCCATGGAGGGCAAGTATACCATCTAGTGAATCACCTGGACTGCGAGTATGCCATCTACTTAATCACCTGGACTGCGAGTATGCCATCTAGTTAATCACCTGGACTGCGAGTATGCCATCTAGATAATCACCTGGACTGCGAGTATGTCATCTAGATAATCACCTGGACTGCGAGTATGCCTTCTACTTAATCACCTGGAATGCGAGTATGCCATCTAGATAATCACCTGGACTGCGAGTATGTCATCTAGTTAATCCCCTGGACTGCGAGTATGCCATCTAGTCAATCACCTGCACTGCGAGTATGCCATCTAGTGAATCCCTGGAGTGCGAGTATCACATCTAGTTCATCACCTGGACTGCAAGTATCACATCTATTTCATCACCTGGACTGCGAGTATGCCATCTAGTTATTCACCTGGACTGCGAGTATACCATCTAGTGAATCACTTGGACTGCACGTATGTCATCTAGTTAATCACCTGGACTGCGAGTATGCCATCTAGTGAATCCCTGGAGTGCGAGTATCACATCTAGTTCATCACCTGGGGTGCAAGTATCACATCTAGTTCATCACCTGGACTGCGAGTAGACCATCTAGTTATTCACCTGGACTGCGAGTATACCATCTAGTGAATCACCTGGACTGCGAGTATGTCATCTAGTTAATCACCTGGACTGCGAGTATGTCATCTAGTTAATCACCTGGACTGCGAGTATACCATCTAGTGAATCACCTGGACTGCGAGTATGACATCTAGTTATTCACCTGGCCTGCGAGTACACCATCTAGTTAATCACCTGGACTGCGAGTATGCCATCCAGTCAATCACCTGGACTGCAAGTATACTATCTAGTGAATCCATGGAGGGCAAGTATACCATCTAGTGAATCACCTGGACTGCGAGTATGCCATCTACTTAATCACCTGGACTGCGAGTATGCCATCTACTTAATCACCTGGACTGCGAGTATGCCATCTAGATAATCACCTGGACTGCGAGTATGTCATCTAGATAATCACCTGGACTGCGAGTATGCCTTCTACTTAATCACCTGGAATGCGAGTATGCCATCTAGATAATCACCTGGACTGCGAGTATGCCATCTAGTGAATCACCTGGACTGCGAGTATGTCATCTAGATAATCACCTGAACTGCGAGTATATCATCTATTCAATCACCTGGACTGCGAGTACGCCATCTAGTTAATCACCTGGACTGCGAGTATCCTATCTTTTCAATCACCTAGACTGCGAGTATGCCATGTAGTTCAATCTTCTGGAGTTCGAGTATGCCATCTAGTGAATCACCTGGACTGCGAGTATGCCATCTAGTGAATCACCTAGACTGCGAGTATCCTATCTATTCAATCACCTAGACTGCGAGTATACCATTTAGTTCGATCTTCTGGAGTTCGAGTATGCCATCTAGTGAATCACCTGGACTGCGAGTATGCCATCTACTTAATCACCTGGACTGCGAGTATGCCATCTAGTTAATTACCTGGACTGCGAGTATGCCATCTACTTAATCACCTGGAATGCGAGTATTCCATCTACTTAATCACCTGGACTGCGAGTATGTCATCTAGATAATCACCTGGACTGCGAGTATGCCATCTACTTAATCACCTGGACTGCGAGTATCCCATCTAGATAATCACCTGGACTGCGAGTATACCATCTAGTTAATCACCAGGACTGCGAGTATCCCATCTAGTCAATCACCTGGGTTGCTAGTATCCCGTTTGTTTGTAAATTTTTCTAAGCGTGTATAAGTGTGTGTATATGTGTGTATAAATGTGTGTAAATGTCTGTAAGTGTGCGTAAGTGTGCGTAAGTGTGCGTAAGAGTTTGTAGGAGTAAGTGTGAGTAGTATGTGTAAATGTGTGTAATTGCGTGTGAGTGTGTGTCTAAATGTGTGTAAATGTGTGTAAATGTCTTTAAGTGGCTGTAAATGTGTATAATTGTGTGTAAGTGAGCGTGTAAATGTGTGTAAGTATGTGTAAGTGTATGAAAGTGTGTGTAAATGTGTGTACGTGGGTGTAAGTGTGTGTAAGTGTGTGTATATGTGTGTAGTGCGTGTAGGTGTGTTTGTTAATGTTTGTAAGCGGGTATAAGTGATAGTGTAAGTGTGTGTAAGTGTGTGTGTGTGTGTGTGTGTAAATGTGTGCAAGTGTATGTAAATGTGTTTAGGTGTATGTAAGTGTGTGTAATTATGCTTAAGTTTGTGTAGTTGAAAATAGGTGTGTGTAAATGTGTGTAATTGTGTGTAGGTGTGTGTAAATATTAGTGTAATTGTGTGTAAGTCTAAGTATTAATGTGTGTAAGTGTGTGTGAGTGAGTGAAAGTGTGTGTAAAAGTGTGTAAGTGTGTGTAAGTGTGAGTAAGTGTGTGTAATTGTGTGTAAGTCTAAGTATTAAAGTGTGTAAGCGTGTGTAAGTGAGTGAAAGTGTGTGTAAGTGTGTGTAAGTGTGTGTAAGTGTGTATAAGTGTGTGTAAGTGGGTTTAAATGTGTGTAAGTGTGTGTAAGTGGGTTTAAATGTGTGTAAGTGTGTGTAAGTGTGTGTAAGTGTGTGTATTTGCGTGTAAGTGTGTGTAAGTGTGTGTAAGTGTGTGTAAGTGTGTGTAAGTGTGTGTAAGTGTGTGTAAGTGTGTGTACGGTGTGTAATGTGTGTAAGTGTGTGTAAGTGTGTGTAAGTGTGTGTAAGTGTGTGTAAGTGTGTGTAAGTGTGGGTAAGTGTGGTAAGTGTGTGTAAGTGTGTGTAAGTGTGTGTAGTGTGTGTAAGTGTGTGTAAGTGTGTGTAAGTGTGTGTAATAGTGTGTAAGTGTGTGTAAGTGTGTTGTAGTGTGTGTAAGTGTGTGTAAGTGTGTGTAAGTGTGTGTAAGTGTGTGTAAGTGTGTGAAGTGTGTGTAAGTGTGTGTAAGTGTGTGTAAGTGTGTGTAAGTGTGTAAGTGTGTGTAAGTGTGTTGTAAGTGTGTGTAAGTGTGTGTAAGTGTGTGTAAGTGTGTGTAAGTGTGTGTAAGTGTGTGTAAGTGTGTGTAATGTGTGTGTAAGTGTGTGTAAGTGTGTGTAAGTGTGTGTAAGTGTGTGTAAGTGTGTGTAATAGTGTGTAAGTGTGTGTACGTGTGGAAGTGTGTGTAAGTGTGTGTAAGTGTGTTTATATGTGTGTAAGTGTGTGTAAGTGTGTGTAAGTGTGTGTAGTGTGTGTAAGTGTGGGTAAGTGTGTGAGTGTGTAAGTGTGTGTAAGTGTGTGTGGGTGTAAGTGTGTGTAAGTGTGTTGTGTGTGTGTGTGTGTGTGTGTGTGTGTGTGTGTGTGTGTGTGTGTGTGTGTGTGTGTGTGTGTGTGTGTGGTGTGTGTGTGTGTGTGTGTGTGTGTGTGGTGTGTGTGTGTGTGTGTGTGTGTGTGTGTGTGTGTGTGTGTGTTGTGTGTGTGTGTGTGTGTGTGTGTGTAAGTGTGTGTGTGTGTGTGTGTGTGTGTGTGTTTGTGTGTGTGTGGTGTGTGTGTGTGTGTGTGTGTGTGTGTGTGTGTGTGTGTGTGTGTGTGTCTGTGTGTGTGTGTGTGGTGTGTGTGTAAGTGTGTGTAAGTGTGTGTAAGTGTGTGTAAGTGTGTGTGTGTGTGTGTGGTGTGTGTAAGTGTGTGTTTGTGTGTGTGTGTGTGTGTGTGTGTGTGTGTGTGTGTGTGTGTGTGTGTGTGTGTGGTGTGTGTGTGTGTGTGTGTGTGTTGTGTGTGTGTGTGTGTGTGTGTTGTGTGTGTGTGTGTGTGTGGTGTGTTGTGTGTGTGTGTGTGTGTGTGTTGTGTGTGTGTGTGTGTGTGTGTGTGTGTGTGTGTGTGTGTGTGTGTGTGTGTGTGTGTGTGTGTGTGTGTGTGTGTGTGTGTGTGTATGTGTGTGTTTGTGTGTGTAAGTGTGTGTAAGTGTGTGTGTGTGTGTGTGTGTGTGTAAGTGTGTGTAAGTGTGTGTAAGTGTGTGTAAGTGTGTGTTTGTGTGGTGTGTGTGTAAGTGTGTGTGTGTGTGTGTGTGTGTGTGTGTATTGAGTGAAAGTGATGTTAAAGTGTGTGTAAAAGTGTGTAAGTGTGTGTAAGTGGGTTTAAATGTGTGTAAGAGTGCGTAAATGTGTGTAAATGTGTCTAAATGTGAGTAAATGTGTGTAAGTTTAAGTAGGTGTGTGTAAGTGTGTGTAAGTGTGTGTAAGTGTGTGTAAGTGTGTGTAAGTGTGTGTAAGTGTGTGTAAGTGTGTGTAAGTGTGTGTAAGTTTGTGTGAGTGTGTGTATTTGTGTGTGTAAATGTGTTTAAGTGTTTGTAAGTGTTCGTAAGTGTATGTAAGTGTGTTTCAGTTTGTGTGTAAGTGTGTGTAAGTGTGTGTAAGTGTGTGTAAGTGTGTGTAAGTGTGTGTAAGTGTGTGTAAGTGTGTGTAAGTGTGTGTAAGTGTGTGTAAATTAGTTTAAGTGTGTGTAAGTTAGACTTTCGCAAAGTCCGCCGCCCGCTTTTTTTCTTTTTATTTACTGGGCGCACAACGGACTTTTCGACCTTGCTTACCGCCAAATTTACCGACCCAAAAATCAGTCGGTAAATTACAGCCAATCACAATGCTCGAAATCCAAGCTGTCAATCACAATGTAAGACTAGTAAGGTTATCTGTACGATTCCCATCGGCATCTGTCAACACAACATCTGTCTGACAACATGAGATTAATATCTGAGGCCATATCATACGGTAAAAGTAAATTAGGATACGAAACTATAAGAGAATACCAGAAACAAAGCATAGAAGCGTATCTTTCAGGCAGAGATGTTTTTATATCTGCACCAACAGGAGCGGGAAAAAGCCTGACGTTCGAGATCGCTCCATTCGTCTTAGATTTTATGAAGTTCGGTGAGAAAAACTTCATCGAGACTGTTGTTGTTGTTGTTGTCCCTTTGGTCTCTTTAATGAAAGACCGAGTAACGTCCTTAAAATCGAAGGGGATATCTGCTTCCTATGTTGGAGACGACTGCTCGAAAGAACAGCTACAAGACATATTGGATGGCAAGTTCAACATTGTTTTTGGTAGCCCAGAAGCGCTGTTAAACAGTCATCGATCCTTTTCGCCGACTGAAAAACAATGTCAAAGCAGTCTTCATAGACGAAAGCCACTGTATGGCAAGCCGAATGTAGCAATATTCAATTCAGCTCGTTTATTCAACGTTCAACCATATTTATTCAACGTTCAACCATATTTATTCAACGTTCAACCATATTTATTCAACGTTCAACCATATTTATTCAACGTTCAACCATATTTATTCAACGTTCAACCATATTTATTCAACGTTCAACCCCTTATTCAACGTTCAACCCCTTATTCAACGTTCAACCCCTTATTCAACGTTCAACCATATTCATTCAACGTTCAACCCCTTATTCAACGTTCAACCCCTTATTCAACGTTCAACCCCTTATAATTCAACGTTCAACCCCTTATTCAACGTTCAACCATATTTATTCAACGTTCAACCCCTTATTCAACGTTCAACCATATTTATTCAACGTTCAACCATATTCATTCAACGTTCAACCCCTTATTCAACGTTCAACCATATTTATTCAACGTTCAACCACCCCTCCCCAATCCCCTCCCCAAGGTTTACTCGTTCCCGGTTTCCTCTCGGCCCGACTACAACAGCCTCGGGCAGAGGGGAGCCTAGGAACAAGGTTGAAGGCGACCTGGCCTAAAACAGAGCCCAGTGGTCTAGAATATGGCGGATACCGATCAAAAAGTCGATCTTGAGAAAGAGGTTCCAAGATGTTTAATCTCTATTCTCGAGAAAACAAAGGAAATTAGTCAGCAGCCATTTGATAGAGAGATTGCCGAAGCACATAGTGTTGTACTTGACATGGCTGTTTGTTTGACCAGGACACTGTGTGATTGCTTCAGCGTGGATCCAAGTGATAGAAATGAACTCGAGTTGTTGTCAAAATATCTAACAGATGTGTTGAATTCTTGGTCACATTACATCAATATGGGATCTGTCACGCCTACAACTGTTGCTGGGCAAATGGCGGCCACCAAGACTTGCTCTCTAAAACCTGGTAGGCCTTCGTATGATATTTCTTGTGAAACCCTTGAAGAACTTCGTGCACTAGGATTCAGTTGGACCAAGATTGCAGAATATTTAGGCGTTTCAAGATGGACAATATACAGAAGAGTAGAAGAATTTCATTTACAAGATATGAAAGGCTTTAGTGACTTGTCTGACGAAATACTGGATGATATAGTTAAAACATATTTGTCAACTCATGGATCAGCCACTGGCCAGGGTTACGTTGCTGGCTACGTAAAGTCACTTGGCTACAGAATTCAAAGGCAAAGAATAAGAGAAAGTATGGCTAGAATGGATCCTAAAAACACTGTCTTGAGATGGGGTGCCTTGGTGTCTCGAAGAACTTATCAAGTGCCATGGCCAAACTCTCTATGGCATCTTGATGGGCACCATTCGTTGATTCGTTGGAAACTAGTAATTCATGGATGCATCGATGGATTTTCCAGAAGAATAATGTATTTAAGTTGCAATTCAAACAACCTTTCAGAAACTGTTCTTGAACTCTTTTTAAATGCAATTAATTCTGATGGTGATCTCTGGCCATCAAGAATCAGAGTGGATCAAGGTGTAGAGAATGTCCTTGTATGCGATGCCATGGTGAAAGCTAGAGGTGAAGGAAGAGGAAGTTTTATAGCAGGTCCCTCAACTCACAATCAGCGCATTGAAAGGTTGTGGCGAGATGTTTTCAGATGTGTTTGCCATCTGTATTACTACACCTTTTATGCCATGGAATCCACTGGAATACTCCAAGTAAATGAAGCTGTCCATCGTTTTGCTCTACACTGGGTATTTATCCCCAGAATAAATAAGGCAATGAATGAATTTATGAAGGCTTTTAATCACCACAGAGTACGTACAGAGAGAAACTGGTCCCCCATCCAGATGTGGACAAATGGAATGATGCATGCCAATAATCCATTAGCGCATGGATTGGTGGATGAAGAGCCAGATGATCTAGCCATGTATGGATACGATGCCCAAGGTCCATCACGTTCCAGACAGGAAAATAATGTGATAGTTGAGCCAATAGATCTTGATAATGAAGAATTAATAAAGGCATACGTTTTGGATAGGATTGATCCACTGAAGGAATCAAGTGAACTGGGAGTAGACATATATTGTCAGGTTTTAAGTCTCACTCAAGAGATAATTGAAGAAATGAAATGAGTATGCTATGAATAAAGATTAAAGTCACGAACCCCATGATTTCGATATGAATCTAATGGACTTTATGATGTAGGAGACCCTTGTTCTATTGTTTTCTTATATATATTTGACATAGTAGTACACCATAGCAAGCCATATTGCTAGTCTCCATTAAAAATTTAGATTGTGATATTGAGTCTGAGAGCTTTAATTTTTCATACAACACAACCAAATTGATTCACCTGTAGTTTGTGAATTTATGCATAAAAAATAAAAAATTTCATAATTAACATCTCAGTAATCCAGGGTCTGCTGTAAGGAAGTTTTTTTTCTTCTAATTTCTCTTCTGTGTATTAATACTTTCATCCCCCCGAGTTCAGTTCCCCCTCCACCATCAACAAAAATCAATTTCTAAATAATATAATTTGATCATTAATTTTTTGGGTTCTGAACCTGTCATGAAAACTAAATACTCAGGAAGTGCCAAGACTGAATACAGGTTGTAAATTTTGGTCTTAATAAGCTGCAGGTTTAATACTAGAAATAATTGTAATAGTTTTCAACTGCATATTAAGTTGTTTTGAAATGCACATATGAATTGGTCGTAGAAAAGCCATGGCTTTAAATTGATCCTGGAATTGTTACTCTGCCTTGAATAACAAATTTTGATGTGTTTTAGAAATCACCCTTACACCCACCCTAGTTTCACATAATTTTCCTAAAAATGTAAAGCTGAAATCCTTAACAAAAAGGGGGTGCTAATTATTATTAATCCCATATCCCAACCAAAAACTGTTTATTCCAATCCCAGTTCAAATCCAACAATCTCGGCCAGTTTTACTCAATCCTCAATTTCATTTTCCTATTGTTCTTTGGTTCAAATATCCCAGTCCCATTACATGAAATCCCTTTTCCCAGGAGGCTCTAAGAAATGAAATCCCAGCTATTAGCAACCTAAGAATTGACATACCAGTAATTTCTTCAAAAATTAAAAGGAAATAACAAATAGATTTTTCAATAGCAATAATAGTTTCAATATAACAGTGCATCTTTTAGAGCTATGTATATCATAGTTAATTTTCTTTCATAAATATCTTCAACATTTTTAGAAAAATAAACAGTAACAACTTTTTGGTTTTAGCTTATATGTGGAAATTGTTTAAAGCAACACCAATATATCTCTTCGGAAAATTTAGAACACAAAAAATCAAACATTCAAGTTTACATTTCTGTGCTTTGCTTTTGGCAATCATATTAAAATATCAGAAGAAAATAAATTTCATCATTGTATTCTTGTCCTAGTTTTTTTCAATTGTGAATGAATCTCTTTAGGTTGTTCATGATTTATGTAACATTGAGGCAGGAGTTTCTTATACTCATGCCAGACCGAAATAAACATTAACAAAGGCACTGTCATATACATCAAAGAGCTCTTCTTCAGAAGGAAGAGGACAATCATGTGACCCAGTGGGTAAATACAATGTCTGGGTGCAAGTGTTTGAAGTAGGCACAAAAGCCCACTTGTTCTTACTAGTTGCAGTGGCAAAGCAGATGCTAGGTGGAATTGCAAAGCCCAGAACTGGCTCTTCTTCAGCACCAGTTGTGAATTGTAAGATATGTCCAATGGTGATGGCTGCCCTACGACCACTGGTAGCCTCTCGGACATACTTTAAGAATAACTCATAGACAGCCATTTCATACCTCTTTGCATTTGACCCTTCATCTGAGAAGGAAGGTGCAAGTAAGGAAATCAACTTTCTTCTTGTAAGATTATACGATTGAGAGGGTCGCATCAAGTGTACTAACTGTGGGACAGCCTTTGCAATTTGGTACAAGCCAATCTTTGCAAACCCCATACGTAGCTTAAGAATGCATATGCTGGGCTTGGGTTCTTGAAACAACTCTTGTAACATTGATTCATCCATAAATTTTGGTACTGGCCCATTTTGAAGCATGCTAAGAGCCATGATGATGCCAACCTTTATATAGTCATCAGAAAGCAGATTCCTCAATCCATTGTCAAAATATTTTTCTTTAATCTCTCTGAGGCATAAACGGAAGAATTCCTTTCTTGGCCCCCCATTATCATGTGCAACTTCACCATAAAAGGTTACTTGCAAAGTGAGCTGAAGGTTTTCAATCTCTTCAATTTCATCAAATGCAGTTTTTAACAAGTTTTGTCTGTTCACATCAATAAAGTTCACCTCTCCTTCCAAATTTGACTCAGTTTCAGTAGTATCAAGTGGTCGTCCCTTCACAATATATTTTTGTGCACATCTTAATACCTCAACTGGGTTAGTAGCCTTGTCTGCCTCACATGCTTTCAAGCATTCTTTCACTGCTGATTCAACATCATAGTTCCCACCCCATGCAGACTTAAGTAGGTCGCCGTCATCTTCCTCTTGTGGCTTTTGAGAAGGAACAAGGCTTTCATAATCCTCTACATTTTGGCCATGGTTATTTTCCCTGCCATCTTGAGTGACTGGTGCTGGTGTTTCCTGCCTTTCTTCACCTTCTACATTGGGTTCACGATTTCTTCCTTGAATATAATCATCAAGCAAGCATTCAAATCCATCCTTCAGGGTTATATAAATGCTTCCCTGGCCTGCAAGGGGTTTTACTTCTTTGAAGGAGAATTCACCAGCATTTACAGGCTTTGACAATTTTCTTCTAATTGCTTTTAAAAATTCCAAATCCTGTGGAGCCACAGTTGGAAACTTTATAACAACTGCCTCAGCCAAGCATGCTCGAATGTTTTGTTCATTCATGTTAGAGTTCAGAGTAACAATGCCTCTCAGTATGATGGCATCATCTTCTAAGAGCAATGAATCACTCTCATTGAGCTGCCCCCTGGAATTTACAAGAACAAACTCGAAAGTCTTTTCCATTGGTTTGGCCTTTTTTTGTGCAGATGAGGCAGAAGTACCTAATAAGCATAAGCAATAGTTAAAACTTCTGCTTCTAATAAGCTAATCAAAATTAAACTGGCTTTGTTACAGCATCCTTTTTACAAAATCAATGATTCGCCTTAACATCAAACTTTTTGGCAAAAAAAATATGATAAGCCCTCAACAACAATATTTTTTTCCAACCATGTAATATAATAATTTAAAAAAAATCTTTTTGCTCATACCACCCCCCCCCCCCTCCCCCTAAATATAATGGTCTATCCCTAATCAAAAGGATACCGACTGTAGAAAGGAATGCAGACTACAACGTTTATGTTTATTAGCACAGTAGCAAACGTCTCAGTGTGCATACCACACTTCGGTGAAATCCATAGTCATAGTACTATAAAACGACGCTTGAATCATATGGAGGGTCCGAGAGCAGGACATACTGCAGTATATTTTATTTTTATTACGTTCGCGCAGCGCTACAAAATGGCAGCTTTTACCACGTGTAAGCCTGAGTCACGAAAACTACGATAGGTTTTGAACAATGGGATCTCCAAAGAAAAGTGTAAACAATACCTGAAATGGCTCGCAGACGTTCTCGTCCATTTAAACGGGAATAAAGCCCTCTGTTTGTAGAGTTCTGGACCATAGATTGAGCTCTATTGACTGTTCTCCCGACCGAAGAAATAGCAGATTCCATTCTGCTAGAGAGACCAGTAGAAGTTGATGGATTCGAAGAACCATTCATCTGATTTAAGATCTTTCCTGCCTCGGTTAGGCATTTTGCCAGATCATCCAAGTATTTTTTATTGTTATTGTCCATTACTGCCCCAATCTCTATTATAACTATGCCCAAATCCAAACACGTGCGTAACCGATCAAATCTGACAACGTACGCGGTGTAACTGGGCTCTGTTTTAGGCCAGGTCGCCTTCAACCTTGTTCCTAGGCTCCCCTCTGCCCGAGGCTGTTGTAGTCGGGCCGAGAGGAAACCGGGAACGAGTAAACCTTGGGGAGGGGATTGGGGAGGGGTGGTTGAACGTTGAATAAATATGGTTGAACGTTGCATAAGGGGTTGAACGTTGAATGAATATGGTTGAACGTTGAATAAGGGGTTGAACGTTGAATAAATATGGTTGAACGTTGAATAAGGGGTTGAACGTTGAATAAGGGGTTGAACGTTGAATAAGGGGTTGAACGTTGAATGAATATGGTTGAACGTTGAATAAGGGGTTGAACGTTGAATAAATATGGTTGAACGTTGAATAAATATGGTTGAACGTTGAATAAACGAGCTGAATTGAATATTGCTACATTCGGCTTGCCATACCACTGCATAGCAAAATGGTAAGGTATTCATGTCTTATATTATTTTTACTCATCATCTTATTTTGACTATCCAAAACTAGATTTTCTTGATATAATCTGAAAATTGACGTTTAAAAAAAATGACAATTTGTCGGTTAAATAAAGATAGAAAACTTCCTGTTCAAAACAGTCGTGTAAGCTTAATAATCTTAGGACATCATTAAAAAATCTGAATATTATATAGGTATGTTGTAGAATATATATCCGTGATCTTAAAATCGAGGTTTAAAAAATGATAATTTGTTCTGTTAAATTAAGATAAAACTTCCTGTTCATCTTCAAAAAAGTCGTTAAACTTAATAATCTTAGGACATCATTAAAAATTATTGTATGGCAGTATTTTTCCCCTCTCATTGTAGGGCAATAAGCTAAAAATTTGATTTAAGCTTACTAAATATCTGGTGGAATACTATTATTGCCTATCTACTTTTAACTATTTTAGGATCACGAAAAACATTTATACTACAAGGAAATTTCTTCCAATTTTCGGGGTTCTAACTCCTAAACTACAAGGTTTACTAGGGGATTTTAAGATTTTTTTAAAGATTTTTTTGAAGATTTTTTTAAAGATTTTTTGTTTAAAAATAATGCGTAGAAAGCATGCGCGCAAACAATGCCCGCGAACGTCCTTAACTTTATGCGGTCTCCCTTATGTGTTTCAGGGGTAAGGACACTGCAAATGAGGAGGCATTCCGGAGGGACTATGGAAGGCTTGGAGAACTAAGGTCGTTATTGCACAGAGATGTCCCATTCGTAGCACTGACAGCTACAGCCACTGCCTCAACCAGGAAAACCATTATTAAGGATCTTTGTATGAGAGACTGTGTAGAGATTTTGGGTGATCCTAACAAAGCAAACATTCGATACACAGTAATTATAACATTCATGACCAGGATTTATATGGTACATTCAAATGCATAATCGATGATATTGAACAAAATCAGTTGACTGCTACAAAAGTTATGGTCTTCTGTCGTAAGAAAGAACACGTAAAAGAGCTCTTTGAGTTATTTTATCAATGCCTAGGGCCTAAGGGATACTACAGTCCAACTGGTGAGGAACCTGAAGATGACCGCACAAGACTGTTTGCTATGTATCATAAAAAAACCCATAAATTGGTTAAGAGCACCATAGAGACAGAATTTCGTAAGGAAAATGGAACAGTACGAATTGTCTTCTGTACCATTGCTTTTGGCATGGGAGTGAATGTTAAGGGTGGAAACATAGTGATTCACCTTGGACCGTCAAGTGGGCTTGATGATTATCTACAAGAGTCAGGCAGGGTTGGACGACAGAAAGACATCAATGCACATGCACTACTCTTGAAGTACAAGGGATGCACAAGAAGCAGAAACATTAGTAGAGAAATGAAAGATTATGTTTTGAACACCTCAGAATGCAGGAGGGTTATGTTGCTAAAGTCATTTTGTAGTAATCCTACAGCAAATACTCTGATTCCCCATTCATGCTGTGATGTATGTGCAAAGAAATGCCGATGTCTTTGCACATGTAAAAATGAACAGTGCTCTTGTGAAAAAACATGTGATGTGGAAGCTCATCAGCTAGATTTTGAAAAGCAACTTTTAAAGTTGCTCTGCCCTCAGAAAGTCCATACAGAGAAGACTTCTGCCCAGCTTCATGAATCCACAAAATTGACCAGTAAGCAGAAGGCAACTTAGAGGAGTGATCTCCTGCAATATAGATATACTCTAGCAAGTAATTACAAGCAGGAGCAACTACTTACTGGTCTTGACTTGGCCACAGGTTTCTCAAGGTCATTAATAGATGATATTGTTGAACACGCAGGAGAAATTAAGAGTTTTGAACTACTAAAACTTAAACACTGTTTCTTCAATGAGGAGCATGCAGTGTTCACTTGGCAGTGTATCTGTGAGCTTGATGATGATGAGAGTGAAAGTGAATCTGAAAAAGCTCAGAATACAACGCATGTAACACATCCAATGGAGGATTTGCTAAGTGATAGTGAAGACGACAGTGATTTGGTGGTTGAAAGAAGAACACGTGCTTACATAAGTTCTGAAGAATATAGCAGTGATGAAAGCAGTGTTTGATAAATGTACAGAATTTTCATATATATGTATATAGGACAAATATGTGGTATTGAGTTTTATTTTATAGTATGTGATAAAACCTAACATTTATTAACAATAAATCAAGAGATATCAAGAGAATATGATAATATTATGGACATTTATACCAGAGCTTTTGAATTGGTTGTATATATCTATATATATATACACTTGATTGCAGAAAGGTTGTACAGTAGTATACATTTACACATATATCTAGATGCAAGATATCAAATGGGATGCAAAACTTAAAAACTAACTTGTTTATTCTTCCTTTTATTCTGTTTGACCAGAGATATAAGTATTACACAAACTCAAGTTAAAAAAATATTTTCCACAAAATGTTGTGGTTAAACAATCGTATTTACGTATGTTTTACATTCTGCATCTCATTTGATATGTTGTATCTCATTAGGTATTTGTATAAATGTATACTACTGTACAACCTTTCTGCAATCAAGTGAAATTATTTATATACCGTTTTTATCAAGAAATGGAGTTTGCACCTGCATGCAGGAGATTGTACAAGCTCACATGCTTTCAAAAATTATTTTCAACCATAAATCATATCTTGATACATTAATATTAAAAACTGTTTTTTAAAATACAAAGTAATTCTAGAGTCATTTTGGATTTTTTGTTTTTATAAATTTCTGATGCAAAATATTTTAAAGTGAAATTTTGATTTTTTCACCTTCAATCCATTCTGCAGCTATGTTATAACAGTGATTGATGCTTAGCATGCAATTATGTATAATTCGTTTGTGCTTAAGCAAGCTAAATGAATCCAGAACTGGATATACATGTATGAATGTTGAGCATCAACCATTCCTTAATTTGACTAAATTGTAATTGCAGAACATTATTGTTGAATTATGGGCATGAAGTCTATATACAGTGTAGTATGTCTTCTACCTTTCCTATGTGGCAACCATTTTGACTGAAACAATAAATTTTTACCTGAGTAGACTGGTAAGCAGGTACTAAAATGCTGTAACATTAGCATCATTTTGTACCGTTTAGGGGTAAAACTTGCAATTGTTATGAATACGAGAGAGAGAATTTTGGTACCTCTTAGGGTCCATAAGCACTGATTAATAATATGCTCTGACTTTGCAGTATTTTCGCTATTCTCGTCTGGTGTTGTAGGGTCAACAAAGTTATTTTTCTTAAATTTGGTAATGTTTCTTACTGAATTTCTTAGTCGATTGGCTGATCCATGTTTTAAGTTTGTCACAGTCAATAGCATCGAGTAAACTATGTGGCATATCTTGAAAACATGAATGTGCTCTGCCTGGTATTCTATCAAAAACTTGGGCTGGGGTTAAATGGTCAAGCATGAGTAAAACATCATCTTTTGTTGACATCATGGTATGTTTGCCAGATGGACGCTTGACATCTGTAGTCTGATCAAAGTTATGAAGGACGTGATCAGAAGTGGAATTGCTCCTTCCAACTCTTGTGATACTTTTTTCAGTAATTTCCCCCCTGTAGCTATGGCAATCATTCTTGAATGACTTATTATCATGCTCTATTTCAAGGTCCATAGGGTGATTTGTATCACATTTTATTTTTTACATACTGAGATGTTCTTATCAAATTTCCCTGTGTGAAAAACAAGTTCGCGACTTTTTTTAGCCAATCAGAAAAGCGAAACGATTTGTCACACGTGAAAAAAGCGTTTCGTCCAATCGCAAACCACTGTCGAAGCGAATCGTGTTTTCGCGGTCATCGCGGGTAGCTTTGTCGAGCAGCTTTCAAATACTTTCAGTGTATTCAAGTTGTTCGTAGTTCAAATTAAACTTATCTAATCAAGAGCTAGGAGATATTTGTGAGGATGGCTGAACAATCAAGAAGATTTTTGTGTCTCTTGACAAACCTATAGACAAGTTTATCGAAGACCAAAAAAAAAGCAACAAAAAAAAACACACAGAAACACTCTGTCAAAACACGAAGAGATGTAAGTTTCTCAACTCCAAAAATGAAACGAGAAGAGTCGAGAAAATCCCGCCAGAATAGCTTAATGGGTATATCAGTGAATTGCAGTACTATCTCAAACGAACAACAGAAAAACATGTCTTTGAGTCTGAGTGGAAATGCTACAAGTACGTCTATAGAAAAAAGGCCAGTGTGCAAAGTGCAGTGGGCAACGAGTGCCGTGAATCTTCATTCATGAAAAGTTCTAGTTTCCCTGCAGCAGGTCCATTCAGTGGAGCAGTTTTTCAATGAGGACAGTTTGACATGACAATAAAAACTTTAAACAAGTCGCTGACTTTCACCGATAACTCATTCAAATCAACAGAGTCGACCCATTGCTTCATGACGCATCAAGCGTGTGTTTGAATCGTCGAGACGAAGACAGCCCTCCGTTTTGACAAACTAAGTTTATAAGACTTCATTGACCACTGATTTTGGTTGCTTATTTCGTTATTTTCTAAAGAACAGTTTCATATTTGGTTTAGAATTTAAACGTTTTGCTATTTACTTTGTACCAGATATGTTTTTTGATTTAAATAGTGATATTTTTACATGTAGCAAGCTTTTAGCTTTTCGGAGGAGAATTTTAAAATACAGCAGTTTTGTACTTTTTTAGAGAATCCATTAAAGGTGAATAAATAAAAACAGTAAAATCTCAGTATGTATAAACTAAATAAATTACAGCATGGAAAGCGCTTTGTACGGGATTTTCCCATTCGTTGGTTTTGTATCTGAAATCTCACTCTTTCGCTTCGCTCACTCGTTCGATTTCAGATACTTCACCAACTCGTGCGAAAATCCCGTACGCGCGCGCTTTCCATGAAGTAATCTCTATTTCTTCTATGGCTTACAAACCTGTTCCAGGTAAGGGAATGTGCAAGCCTTGGACTTAAAAGGCAGTTGACTTGAGACTGAAGCTGCAGCATTGCAATAGCATACTTGGGGCAATTCGATACCTTGAAGTATAGACAGAAATACTTGTAAAGCCTAATGACACGTTCTCCATCCCCAAGCTTTATAGCATCATTGTGGTTAAGGCGCAACAGAAGCATGACAAGAAGTTTGTGGGGTTTCCAATGTTGTGTTGCTTGACCTCATGTGTACGGATTGGGCCTGCACGGACATACAACTTACCACCAACTCTGCATTTAAGCTCATTACTTGTTGGTGCATCAGTACTAAGTTCTGGTAAGTTACATATTACGTGCTCTTTAAGAAACCCAGAGATGGTTTTTAAGGCAAATTCCTTTTTGGCATCCTTACAGGTGGGTGGCCCTTGGTAGGTATTTTTTGTAGGCTCGGCATCTATTGTGGCCATACCAAAGTAATGGAGGGCTCCGTCGATCAGGTATGCATCAGTTACCTTATCAATAAACTCACTAGCTGCATAGTACCTGCTGTGGGGGTCATCTGTGACATTTCTTGCATGTATTGAGTTTCTCAAGGCATAGAGGGTACCAGTGTCTCTCGATGAAGATTTGTCATAAAGGTGGTACCAGATTACCTTTAGCATAATAGTAACAACGATTAGCAACATTAATGTGAAAGGTCGATAGACTAGCTTATTCGTACTCAATTTCACGATTTCCCGCGATTGTACAAACAATAAAATTTCTACAATTTCCCCTATCGAAATCGCAAAAATAAAGCCTCGCGAAAAACTGTTTCGCCAAGCGCGAAATTAAGTACGCCCAAAAGTAAGTAGGAATGGGTAGCCTATTTATTCCAAAAGAGTTGCTATTCAATAGTTGGGGGATCGTTTTCTACCCGGTTTTGCAAACGCAAGGTATGATCAGTCGGTCAGCGTTCATTGTTTATAGAAAATACGCTTTTCTTACGTTGTGTGCGCATCGGACCCAGCCACCAAAAAGTAGAATTTGAATTGATAAAAGAGTAAAAAGGATTATTCCAGTCCTTACTCTCCCTTTCCCCCAAAAATACCCGCTTTTCATTGTGCCAGTGAAAGTATCGCAAAGCTCTACATGATGAATACCTGCATCCACTCCATTTGTGTATGGAAATCCTCGATTTTTGGAATTAATCCTTCAAGACGTGCTGCGGGTGTTCTGGCATCCTGCATGGCCGATTGTGCTTCTTTATGTCTTTCAAATGTTAGATAGTCACCCCCGCTTAACACTTTTTTGGGCTTGACAGTAGATTCTTCGTCGTGTCTGGGTGCGTATGCATGAAGAAATTGAGCGATATCGATCATGTCTTCCTCGTACTGCTCGTTCTTGCGTAGAACACCAAGATTAACCTAAAAGATAGAATGCCAAAATTAATGAGAAAATAAAATCATGATTACTATTAGCAAAACGTTAGCTAGACATAATTATAAAGAAATCAGTACTAATAAAACCTTTTCGGTTTTTTGGCTGGTTTGGTCCATGTACTTGTGGGATATTCTTGTAGGCAAGACATCGTTCAACCAAGAGAGGGAAGGAATGTATCGAGCCCATTTGTTGCCTACGAGAATCGTTAGCCCTTGTTCCAGTTTCAGTTGTTCTTCTACAGTTGGCAAGAATGTTGTGAACGGCACTTTGTTAATGTCGTTCTTCTGCTCTTTCGATGGGAGATGGTTAGGAGACACCCTGTTCTTGAAGGCGACCATCTGGTCCATGTGGTGGTCTTTGTTTCTGTTTCATATCAACGTTGTCCCCCGTAAAAGTATAGCCTGGATGCATTCCTTGCCTGTGCTCCTGTAATTCGTTATTTTTTGGTGAATTACTGCAGAATCAGTGCCATCTTTTTCGGCCTGTTGTAGTGAGCATAACAAGATATTCTCCTTGTCAACGTCTTTCTCAACTTCTTCTTTCCATGAAACAAGTTTTTTGTCAAACCCCGTCCCAAATTTGTTAAACATGTTGATTGTAGCGTCGTAACCCAGGCAACTGTGAAGTGGAGCAAGCCTCTTGAATCCAACTTTTTTCAGCCCTCCTTTCTTTAAAATGACAGATTTTACTCTTCTTGTAGCATCAAGACCATTATTAAAAACAGAAATTAACTGACAGCCAGCATCTAGCATCGCAGGGAGGAGGACATTGTCCTTTTTATAGATGTTTCTTGAGTGCGAAGGATTTTTTACAGATGCTTAAAGAAATCCGAGGAACTTTGGGCATCTCTCTTCTAGCTCACTTTCTATTGCCGGCCATGTCAAAGATTTTAAGTTTTCCGGCTCTCTTCCACGAAGGATGGATGGATGGGACAACGAGCAAAGGCCTATTAATTCAGTTGTAATTCATTTATAGGCCCCTTCGAATAATAGATTATTAATTTCTTCTGACTTCATGAGGGCATTGACAAGGGAATTTAAATTTCCATTTGCTAGCTGTCTCGCAATGTTAGCATTTTCCCGAGGAAGAGTTATCCTCCTAGAGGGACTTTTTGGAAAGTTGATAATGACCTAAAATATTGAAAGATAAAAAAGATACGTTGGTATACAATGACTTGAGTGAACAAGTTAAAATGAAATGGAGATCATTTCAAACGGGTAGCAAAATTGCTTATCCTGAAATCTACTATTAATGGCTAGAGATCTGATTTCACTGTGAGTTTACTAGAAAATGGCTCATGTATCATACTTTAACAAAGTCCTTTTAAGGTAATCTAGTGAAAGAGCATGATATTAAGAGGGAATGAATATTTTTCCTTGCATGTCATCCATACTTTCAGATATTTGGTATTGACTTCGAGAAATGATTGAATTTTTTAAGAAAAAAACGGCGATCCCTTAAGAAATTAAGACACAAAACTCGGTAGAGCCTAGGCATACGCGCGCTTTAAATCAAAGCATATTTTGATTACAGTACCAACCTCGACAGAACTGGTTTCTTCGTCGTCAGGAGTAACAGATGACATTTGAGTCCAAGAATCTCTTGTTCTTAAAATTCCAATTTCTGTAGGCTGTTTAGATGAAGATGGGAAAAGAGCACGCTTATTAGAGCGTGTCGAGTCGTCAGCATCATCACGACAGAGCCTCTTAAGTGATCGGAAACTTCCCCGGTCGCCAGCAAGTTTGTCGAAGGAAGTTTCCATAATCGCTCTAACATCTCCGATCTTTTTTACCAGTGTTTCATTCTTGTCTGCGCACTTTCTGCAAATAATATTTGTGGGGATAGTGTCGCTTCCAAATGTTGTCCCCACCAGAAGTTCCAAGTTTAAACAGTTCTTGGTTTTTCTCTGACCATTGAACAATTTCCGTCTGTAGTCATTGTTCGACACTTGACTGGCGCAAAGAAAGCATATTTTTTGTTTTGACGCTGGAGATATCGCTATCCTTTCAACAGTTTTAGTTGGAGTTATAGCATCAACCATTATTATTGATAAACCATGTTTTGCTGCTCCGGATATAACATGAAGAAACAAATAAATGAAAACCACAATCCTTTAGCTCCGCCCCCGAAACCCGATACTCCTGTATCAAATTCGTGAATGGCGAAAAACGCAAATGAATATCCTGCAAGTTCCACAAGTCGACCACGCGCGACTTCGTCGCTCGCTCGCTGCGCTCGCAAGATTATCGCCTCGCTCAAATTAAAAAAACGCGGCTCGAATTAAAAAACGCCGGGAAAACAAAAGAGGTCGACTTGGGGCAAGTCTATGTGTAAGTGTGCGTAAGTGTTTGCAAGTGTGTTTAATTGTGTTTAAGTGTGTGTAAGTTTGTGTGTATTTGTGTTTATGTGTGTGTAAGTGTGTGAGTATATGTGTTAATATGTGTGTAAATGTGTGTATATGTGTTTAACCTTGTGTAAGTGTGTGTAAATGTGTGTAAGTGTGTGTAAAAGTGTGTAAGTATATGTAAGTGTATGTAGGTGTTAGTAGATGTGTGTAAATGTGTGTAAAGGTGTTTATGTGTGTGTAAGTGTGTTTAAGTGTTCGTAAGTCTTTGCAAGTGTGTGTAAACGTGTGTAAATAAGTTTAAGTGTGTTTAAGTTTGTGTGTATATGTGTTTATATGTGTGTAAGCGTGTGTGTATATGTGTGTAACATTGTGTAAGTGTGTGTAAATGTGTGTAAGTGTGTGTGTAAATGTGTGTAAGTTTATGTAAGTGTGTGTAGGTTTTAGTAGATATGTATAAAGTTGTGTATATGTGTGTAAGTGCTTGTAAGTGTATGTAACTGGCTTTTAATGTATGTAGGTGTATGTAAGTATGTGTAAGTGTGTGTAAGTGTGTGTAAGTGTGTGTAAGTCTGTGTAAGTGTGTGTAAGTGTGGTTGTAAGTGATGTGTTGTACAGTGTGTGTAAGTGTGTGTAAGTGTGTTGTTAAGTGGGTTGTAAGTGTGTGTAAGTGTGTTGTTAAGTGTGTGTAAGTGTGTGTAAGTGGGTTTGTTTGTAAGTTTGTGTGTAAGTGTGTGGTCAGTGCTGTGTCAGTGTGTGTAAGTGTGTTGTAAGTTGTTGTTGTAAGAGTTGTGGTAAGTGTTGTGTAAGTGTGGTGTAAGTGTGTGTAAGTGTGTGTAAGTGTGTGTAAGTGTGTGTAAGTGTGTGTAAGGTGGAATGTGTAAGTGTGTGTAAGTGTTGTTGTGTGTAAGTGTGTGTAAGTGTGTGTAAGTGTGTTGTAAGTGTGTGTAAGTGTGTGTAAGTGTAGTGTGTGTGTGTGTGTAAGTGTGTAAGTGTGTGTAAGTGTGTGTAAGTGTGTGTGTAAGTGTGTGTAAGTGTGTTGTGTGTAAGTGTGTTTGTGTGTAAGTGTGTAAGTGTGTGTGTGTGTGTGTGTAAGTGTTGTAAGTGTGTGTGTGTAAGTGTGTAAGTGTGTAAGTGTGTGTGTGGTGTGTGTGTAAGTGTGTGTTGTGTGTGTAAGTGTGTAAGTGTGTGTGTGTGTGTAAGTGTGTAAGTGTGTGTTTGTGTGTGTAAGTGTGTAAGTGTGTGTGTGTGTGTGTGTAAGTGTCCGTGTGTAAGTGTGTGTGTGTGGTAAGTGTGTAAGTGTGTGTGTGTAAGTGTGTGTGAGTGTGTGTAAGTGTGTAAGTGTGTAAGTGTGTAAGTGTGTAAGTGTGTAAGTGTGTAAGTGTGTAAGTGTGTAAGTGTGTAAGTGTGTAAGTGTGTAAGTGTGTAAGTGTGTAAGTGTGTAAGTGTGTAAGTGTGTAAGTGTGTAAGTGTGTAAGTGTGTAAGTGTGTAAGGTGTAAGTGTGTAAGTGTGTAAGTGTGTAAGTGTGTAAGTGTGTAAGTGTGTAAGTGTGTAAGTGTGAGTGTGTAAGTGTGTAAGTGTGTAGTGTGTAAGTGTGTAAGTGTGTAAGTGTGTAAGTGTGTAAGTGTGTAAGTGTGTAAGTGTGTAAGTGTGTAAGTGTGTAAGTGTGTAAGTGTGTAAGTGTGTAAGTGTGTAAGTGTGTAAGTGTGTAAGTGTGTAAGTGTGTAAGTGTGTAAGTGTGTAAGTGTGTAAGTGTGTAAGTGTGTAAGTGTGTAAGTGTGTAAGTGTAGTGTGTAAGTGTGTAAGTGTGTAAGTGTGTAAGTGTGTAAGTGTGTAAGTGTGTAAGTGTGTAAGTGTGTAAGTGTGTAAGTGTGTAAGTGTGTAAGTGTGTAAGTGTGTAAGTGTGTAAGTGTGTAAGTGTGTAAGTGTGTAAGTGTGTAGTGTGTAAGTGTGTAAGTGTGTAAGTGTGTAAGTGTGTAAGTGTGTAAGTGTGTAAGTGTGTAAGTGTGTAAGTGTTGTAAGTGTGTAAGTGTGTAAGTGTTTGTAAGTGTGTAAGTGTGTAAGGTGTGTAAGTGTGTAAGTGTGTAAGTGTGTAGTGTGTAAGTGTGTAAGTGTGTAGTGTGTAAGTGTGTAAGTGTGTAAGTGTGTAAGTGTGTAAGTGTAGTGTAAGTGTGTAAGTGTGTAAGTGTGTAAGTGGTAAGTGTTGTAAGTGTGTAAGTGTGTAAGTGTTGTAAGTGTGTAAGTGTGTAAGTGTGTAAGTGTGTAAGTGTGTAAGTGTGTAAGTGTGTAAGTGTGTAAGTGTGTAAGTGTGTAAGTGTGTAAGTGTGTAAGTGTGTAAGTGTGTAAGTGGTAAGTGTGTAAGTGTGTAAGTGTGTAAGTGTAAGTGTGTAAGTGTGTAAGTGTGTAAGTGTGTAAGTGTGTAAGTGTGTAAGTGTGTAAGTGTGTAAGTGTGTAAGTGTGTAAGTGTGTAAGTGTGTAAGTGTGTAAGTGTGTAGTGTGTAAGTGTGTAAGTGTGTAAGTGTGTAAGTGTGTAGTGTAAGTGTGTAAGTGTGTAAGTGTGTAAGTGTGTAAGTGTAAGTGTGTAAGTGTGTGTAGGTGTGTGTTAGTGTTTGTAAGTGTGTGTAAGTGTGTATAAGTGTGTGTAAGTGTGTAAATGTTAGTAAATGTGTTTAAGTGTTTTCAAATGTCTGTAAGTGTGCGTAGTGTGTGTAGGAGTAAGTAGGTGTGGGTTAGTGTGTGTAAATGTGTGTAATTGTGTGTAAGTGTTTGTCTAAAAGTGTGTATGTGTGTGTAAGTGTGGGTGTGTAAGTGCGTGTATACACTTATTTCAATAAAGTTAGTCACCAGAAAAGCTATAAAGCTGAGGACGGCAAGGGATCATGGGTAGATTCATTTTAAACGTTCAAACGCTTGATAAACTGTTCATCGACTTGCGAATCTTTTGCCGGTTATAGCCTCCCCTCTTCCCGAGCATCATCGAGCTGCATTTTGTATTAAAAAAGCTTTTGATATATATGCGTTCTTGATATGAAAAGTTTCCCATGATGCTCAGTGATCTCAGCTTTCTAGGTTTTTGGTGACTGACTTTATTGAAATAAGCGTATGTGTGTAAGTGTGTGTAAATGTGTGTTTGTGTTTATAAGTGTGTGTAAGTGTATGTAAATGTGTGTAAATTTGTGTAAGTGTGTGTAAATGAGTGTATGTGTGTCTGTGTGTGTGTGTGTGTGTGTGTGTATGTGTGTAAAAATGTGTAAATTTGTGTAAGTGTGTGAAAATGTGATTTGATTTGATTTTGAATCCACTGATGACTTTTTAAAGCTATTGTTTGGGATTAAAAAAAAAAAAACCTTTAAAAAACCATAACAATGAGCATGTCTTCTACACTGAAGTAGCATTTACAATAACAAGTAAGGATTTAAAGAAAAGCCATGCATTAATAATATTTCAATAATTTCAATGATTTCAGTGCTCAAATAAGAATAGTTGAAAATTTATATTGTTTTGAAATAAATATTTTGAGGCGTTGTCTCAGAAAGAGAACTAAAGCCTGACTTATTTGCACGCTGATATTAATTGCATCTGGATCTACAGCCGTTTGCTTATTTCTTTGAAACTGTGCACAATTCGCTTGTGCTTTTCATTTAGTAAGAAGACAATTGCCTAGTTGAGTAACCATTGGATTTATGCATTGGATTTATTGGACATCATCAAGCAGGATATTGCATTTTTAATGTCTTTAATAACTAAACATGCACATACAAACTAAATATATCAAGGTTTTTACATAGTTTTTACTGATCTGGATTATATTTTTGATAATCATTGATAACATTACAGCTTTCTTGTATATCTTTTTCACCATTACTTTATTTATTTTACATACTCTAAAATCAAACCTACAAAAATAACCCAGTCTTCTAAAATGAAGGTTATAACCGGGACACTTTTCTCTTATGTTAGGATATGTTTAAGGTATCATTGAATACCAATGTCTGTGTTGGTTATTTGATTCTCAAACAAAATGTAAAATTCTGCTGTTTCCGCTGGGGCTCGAACCCAGGACCTTGTGTGTGTTAGGCACACGTGATAACCACTACACTACGGAAACAGATGATGTTTAAAAGTTAAAAAGTTAATTTGATAAAAATAATCATCACTGATTGTTTTGTTTTATATTCGAAGCTAAGACGACTACGAATAAATATAGTAAAAAGAAGAAAGTGAAGGAAGTGTGAATTGAAAAGATGAAGGATGAAAGTGTCATAAGAGTATGAATACCTAAGCTGAATCTTTTAGCAGAAATTATTTCATGTCATTAATTGATGGTTTTTACGACGGCCATGTTGGAGTAACTTAACAAAAGAATTGTCAATGAATTCTTTTGTTATATCCTCCAACATGGCCGCCGTGTCTTTTGTTATTTTCTTGATTTTAGATCCACTGCTGACTTTTTAAAGCTATTGTTTTGGATAAAACAAAAAAATCTGAAAATTTATATTGTTTTGAAATTACTATTTTAAAACGTAGGCATATTAAACAATCAGTGTCGTTTTCGCGGGCTTCCTGTGGTAAACCGCCTATCAAACAACGGTCACCCTGTGTCTCTTCTCCAGTCCTAGAAAGAGAACTTAAGCCTGACTTATTTGCACACTGCTATTAATTGCAACTGGCTCTACAGCTCTACTGTCTGCCTTATTACTTTGATTCAATTGTGCACAATTCACTTGTGATTTCACATTTAGTAAGAAAGCAATTGCCTCATTAAGTAAGCCTAGGATTTATGCACTGGATTTTTTTAGTTTCACTTGAGTCGAACAAGGCTATTGAAATTTAGCGTTAAAAGATTCACAACCCAAGATTCAATTAGTCTACTTAACTTTTAGAATTACAAAAGAAAGTTTTCAAATCCAAATATTTACAACGTGTAGTTGAGGAAAATTTTTGCAAGCCAAAATGGTTTCACGTTTTGAATTGGCAGACGACGAAACAACAAGAAAACTAAAAAGTTCTAACGAAAGTAAGAACACTAGAAAGAGTACAGGTGTTTGGATATATTTTTTCCGTAATTGGGCCTCAGAAAGACCACTCAAGTAGTCCCAAATGTGTACAACTTCACCAGCTCCAAATGTGACTTTGAAAGCCATCGCTGGAAATAATTCAGTCACAATCATCTTGGTCTGGACTTAATCAGTCACAACGCCACTTTAATCGGCTTCTTCCTTTGGATTCTGATTTGGATTTAGAACTTATTTGGTAGGAATCCAGTCTTATGCATGTTTTTATGGGGTTTGACGTGTATTTTACATTTGCCATTCTTTCGGTTGAAGCACTTTTTACAAAGATTTTTAAAAAGTCTATATATATCAAGGAAAAAAAAATTTTTCAAAATCACTTATATGTGACTAACAGTGTAGTAGTATGGTTGCAGTATTTTTGTGTGTGGACTTCTTTTTTTAAGAGATACAAACATTTGAAATAACAATATGCAAATGAGATGACGTAAATTCAAGACTAATTTATTATACAAAAATGCTGTTGTAGAAAGTACTGCTGTTTTTGTACACTGTATGGTTTTGTACACTTTTAGGTTATTTCAAAACTTTGAAAACACTCGTGAAATTAAACGTTACTTTACTCAGCCCCATACGATTACCTATAAAAAACAAAGGCGCGCGAGAAAAAATTAGTACAGTTTTGGTTCATTTTGTTTGTCGATTGCGTTATGGAGGTTACAGCTGTCTAGGCCTCCAATATAAAACAGTTCATAAAAATATTCATATTCAGTTAAGATTTTACTTTTAACTTTAACCTTTGTCTACGTTGGGCTCCCTGTGGTTATACGCATGGTAATTTACATTATGATGTCACAGCTCAATAGAAGTTTTCTAATTTTGGCATACATTATACATTAAAGTTATTCAATTGTGCTCAATAGTTCATCGAAAGACGGAAGTCAATGTTTTGCAACGAAAGTCAAAGCTTCCTCTAAAAGTGTCAAAGAAATATATTCTATAGTAAGAAAAAAAACCTTTTAACTAACGCAAGATACTATTTCTATAAATAAACTGAAAACTATTTTTTTCAGGCATTGCCTGATCGACTAAGGTCTACCAGGCAGAGGAGCCTTCAAAGAAAAGAAGAGGATTCGTCCTGGATTCTCATCATCCTGGGATTTGTACTTCAAATCATTTTATATGTACCCAGACGTATCCTGTCAGGTGTCGATAAGTCTATCACACATACACATTGAAAATACAAAATACCTTTACAAAACCTACTGACAGATCTCTCTGGCGAACTCACAGTTCGAACCCTGAAACAACCTCCGGGCTGATTAAAGTCAGGGCATGGCTAAAACGCAGATAAAATTGAAATTGAAACTATGAAGAGACAGACATGCATATATTTTTCTTTTCCGGTCTCCCTTATTGAAGATGTCATTATCTTTTGGTCGTTGGTTCTGCCATCTCTCAGTAATGTTGTTCCTGCAGTCATGATCATCTTGAGACTTGTAGTGTACCTCGTTTTATTTGTACCGAGACTCATTTGCACAGCTATAGGTAAGACAAGCAACTTGTCTATAATGTTATTCACTTTTTACCAAGAGAAATAATTGAAACCATGGAGATACTGAAGCTGCAATCAAATGATTATTGAAATGCGATGAAATGAAGCACGGGTAGAGTGCGGTAATGATGCACTATGTCGTATCGCTGTGCATGGTCCTGGCTTTAATCTTCGGACCCTCTGTCATATTTGAGTTATAGTGTTGGTGTCTCCAGTGCTTGAAGGGTGTCTAGCAACCTTCTTTGCTTTTCCTATCTCAAAAAAATCCTGACAAAGAAAACGCTGCTCAATCACGTGACCAAGTGGGAGTGGCAGCGTCCGGGAAAACGGCATGCGAGAAAGCTCCTGAACAACATCAACCAACTGCTGCCAAGAAACATGCTGCACCTAAACAAGATCGCGTCACGACCCAAGGAATCCTGATTGGTTGCTGTCTTGCTGACCAACCAATAGTAGAAAAGGTGAATGATAAAAAAGCAAAGAAGAAGCCAAGAAGAAGACGCAAGAACAGAGCAGCAAAATCAGCAGGAAAACAAAGCACAGATGTTGTAATTGAGATGGAGCAGACCAGTTCAGTTGCGGTGAAACAAGATGAAGTAGTATCGACAAAAACAGGTATTATGAATGGGAATACCATGAAACTATTCAAATCAATCTTCCATTAATGTACTAAAGCGTCCTTCCATTTCATTTAACCCTGAAACAACCTATGGGCTGGTCTAGGTCAGAGAATGGCTTGTTCATGTAGTTTAAATCCTGAAACACTACGCCGCTGGGCTGACTAAAGCCAGGGCGCCATGATAACTTACAGAGAGAATCATGGCACGGCTAAATCACAGCTAATCGAATCTTGAGACAACCTTTGTGACAACCTTTCATCGGGATTTAGCGTGATGGATATATGATGGGTATTCAGGAAGCTAAACATCGAAGAACCTGGTAGAGAAAAACCTCCAATCAAGTGTCGAGAGACCTAACAATCACAAAATATACTGAGGTCCCAGGGTTGGGAGGTGAATGCACTAAATAAAACAGGAGTAATAGCGTTATCTATATTTTCCGGCTTATTTTCAGAAAGTTGTCCACTGAAGAACACCACATGTACAGCAACAGCAGCTCCAACGCAATGCAACACCTACCATGCTTCTACTAGAAGACGAACCCGTCGCAGTTACAACTTGGGATCCTTAATAACGTGCGAACAAAAGAAACAATTGTTTGCTAAAAAGAAACAACGCAAATAGACTGACTGACAAGGTTTCATCCACGACATGGTTCCTCTGGCTTTTGTTTCCATCATATCTATCTTATTTGAATGTTTCGTCTTTCAGGGGTGGGTCGTCTGTAGGGTAATTCAGGTCGATTCGCCCCAGGCCTCCTCATAAACAGCAATCGAACCCTCTAAGTTTCAACTGCGAACCCTCTATTTAGAAAATATCCTGATACAAAATATTTTTCTTGTTTTTAACTAAAAGTTTCAGTTTTAATTGAATAAACACTCCTATCGGCTGTTCGAAGAACAATTAGCAAAAATCTTAGACCTGCACCTGGTCTTCTATTGTCATCCATGCATCAGAAGAAGAATGCTTGTTCGGGTGTTTTTTATATATACATTAACAATTCAATCAAATCAAAAGAGTGACCTCGGGTTTTGAATAAAGCGCATTTATTATTTTGTGGTTGTGATCTTATATTTTTATTTTCATAATTCGATAAAGTTGCTCTTGTAATACATATACGATAAGAAAACGAGCTTTCGGACTAAACTTCCATTATTAAGTGATAAAATGAAATTTATTGAATGATGTGTTGTTCGTAATGATTCTCTATAAAGTTTTTAAGTGTGACGTCATGGGGTAACGGACTACCAGTGTCCGAACCGAAAAGTGAGTTCTATAAAGATATTTCTTACTGTTTTCTTCGCAACAGGATTTTTTCTCCAAAATTCGAATTGTCTCATGTGGAGGTTCTAGAACCTTTTCGCCTTATTTTAGCCCGGAAATACGTCACAACTTTACAACAGCCCTGTTAGTCAGATAGCATGTGCATATTAACTTAGAAGTCTGGGTGGGGTAATTCGACGCTAAATAACTTCTGGACCCGATCGCGAATCAACGAATAGTTACCAGATTTCTTGAATTTTACTAAAATTTATCAGAGAAGACTTCCTTTGGAATATGACATACAATTTGAACTTTTCATGGCAACCGTTTTTCGAAAGGAATATTTACTCGAATGTCGAGCATGTTTTGATTGCTGTGTTAAATTTAGCATGTATTTAGTAACAAAATGTGCTTAATATTTGATCTAGATCATTACCATTTTCCGCATTTTTCACCCTTTTGCTAGCTTATTGTTCGTATCAAAAGTTGAGAAAAAAACGTGGAAGGGTCAGATTGACGTGGATCTTAACATTACGACGGCACAGCAGTCAGGGTGTTTTTTTCTCACAACTTTACGTTTTTGAATGAGAAGCTTTGACTGCGAGCGCTCTTACCTTTCCCTCCAGACTGGGTAAAAATGAGTGTCTTGGGATTCCTATGAGAAGCACATCTAAAAAGCAATTGAATTAGTTGTTGGTAGTTAGAACAATATGCGAAATACCAAGCATATCCCGATATACATATACCGATCAGCATCACACAATTGATTCAAGAGTGCCGCCAAAAATTTAGTTATCACTATTTCAGGAAAGCGACTGTTTTTGGTAATTAGTTTATTTCTGAATTTAATAGGACCATACCTCCAGAACCAGTGCTTAAGCGCAGTATGGCAGCGCGAAGCATTTACGGCTATGCCGGAGATTTCGGCCCCGACACCGCTATCCGAGGATATACAGACTGATCAGGAAGCTCGGCCGAAGCCTAAGGGAGAGGTTAGTCGGCCCCTAGACCGTAGTTGATTAACCACTTGCTATGACCAGCTGACCCAAAGTTCCACCTGTGTCGCTGAAGGCTATGAACCTTTAAAAAATCCTTCCCATGTGGGATGCATAAATTATGGCCTAGCTGGAGAAAAAAAAAAAAAAAAAAAAAAAAGAAAGAAAGAAAGAAAAAAAAAATCAAGAATTGATCAATCATTTCACAGACAGATGATGTTTGGTTTCAAAGGGAACCCTGATACCATATAATATATCTCTCATCAATTCAGTCAGCTAGGCTGTTGCTAGGCTATTAGCATAGAGTAAACACAACTCGCGCACTAGCTCGAAGCTGTGCTGACTCAGCCTATGAAAACTGTTCATGACGTCACGAATTACCTTATGATGTCACAGCTTATCATCGTTTTCAATTTTTGCGAAATGTAGATTTTTTCACACTGATTTCATTATTCATTTATATAACTTATAGCGCTTTCTTAAATGCGCGCGCTGATTGCATGGCTTGAAATGACGTATACAAGCGGGTATTTCACTGAAAAACCAGAGGGGGCGGGGCATCACATGAAATTGCTAAAATAGTGGGGGGGGGGGGGGGGGGGGGGGAGGAGGCTCAAAGTAAAATCACTAATTTGACGGAGGGGGGGCCTTAAGTTTTATTCGAAATGTATATAAGAAGTCGACCGACAGCTTCCATGTGTGCAAATTCAAGCAGATATTTGCTTCTGGTAGGTTAACCTCATCCAAAGTGAATGAAATGCAGAAGGTGTGCCAGAAATTGATGGTTGATGAAACCACTCTCAAATGCTTTGTTCAACATCTTGAGTTTCTTGAATTGAAAGCTCAATAAAGAAAAGCTGAACGAAACATCCTTCCAAACATTAACTGGAAAGATGAATACGAAGTCAAAGCTCTGACAGCAAAACTACTAAAGATCTACCTCAAGCAGAACAATCTAAACATATTAACAGGAAATAAAGCTGCGCTAGTAGCACGTGTCCTTAATTGTGCTCTTGCTGAAACACCTAGGGATGAAAGAATTAATTCCAGCGATAGTAGTACAGAATTCCCGTCCAATTATCATTTATGGTTTTGTAAAACAGATTAGTGAAAAGTTTCGCCTAGGAGCCTGTTGCAATTAAGAAATTTTGGGTTAAAAGAGAAAATAACAATAGGGTCGAGTAAATGACGTCATTTACTCAAACTTTCTATGCTAAATAAAATTGATAAATTTTACTGTGAAGAAAATGTGTAGCTTGGCTACGATTGGGGCCATATTGATACGTTTAATTAAGTTTAAAATCATTTCCAATTTTCATCCAAGTGCCCCTTTAATGCATCATTGAGTACCAATGTCTGTGTTGGTTATTTGATTCTCAAACAAAATGTAAAAGTATGAGGTTTCCGCTGGGGCTCGAACCCAGTACCTTATACGTGTTAGGCACACGTGATAACTACTACGTGGGGATCGGGCTCGTGCAATTTTGAACTTTTTGAAAACCCGTTCGTGCAAATTTATTCCAAAGTGCACTCGAAACCATGCGATTTCTTGTTAATAATATAGATGCAAAAATTTTGAACCAAAATTACATAGAAAAAAGACGTGTTGGAAAAAATGCACGAAGCGAAGAACTCGTTTGTTTTTGTCAAAAATCGGTTTACAAAACAATGTTTTATTTACAAAACAGGAAAGAAATATGAATAACAAAGATTACTTTTGATCTTTAAAAAGTAAAAACATGTTTTTATAGAATTTTTTTTTTTTTTTTCATCTTTAAGACTTCAAATATTTGACATTTTTTGAGAAAACAAGTAAGCATATTGCGAAGAAATTCTGCAAAACTTACTCAAATCATCAAATATCCTCTTTTTTCAATTCCTAAACACTCAAAGGAAAGTTGAATAAGCTGCTTTCTTTGTACAGAAGAATTATGTACCTCTTTACGGATAAAGTAGGCGAAAGCTCTTGAAGTTTCAACATCAAGTTTCCACGTCTCTCGCTTCAACTTTCGCGTCAAATGACCTTGAACAGCTGTAAAATGGCCCAACTGATGTTTTCTTTCCTTCTTAATTCAAAAATAACAAGCAGCGAGTCCTCCTTTTGCCATTCTCAACCTTTTTTACTGGTTTTCAACTGATGAAGCTTGACGTTTTTAGCATTTTTGAATCATTTTTAAGATGAAAATCCGCCATCTTGAACTTTCTGAGAACTTCCAGAGAGGGAAGGCTGTTCTGTTGCTATGAAAACTGCTGTGATCTGATTAGCTAGTTTAAATTTCGTTTGTCTTTTCAACCAATCACCGAAAGGTTTTTCACATTTTTGCACTGGTGTTTCAGATAAACAGCACTGCTCTCAACCAATCAGAAGTGAGAAATTTTTGCATCATTATTATTAACTACGGAAACAGATGCTGTATAAAAGTTAAATATCAATTTGATAAAAAGCTTCATCGCTGATTGCTTTATTTCATATTCGAAGTTAAGACGACTACGAATGAATATAAGAAAAAGAAGAAAGTGAAGGAAATGTGAATTGAAAAGATGAAAAATGAAAGTACAATATAAGTATGAATACCTAAGCTGAATGTTTTAGCATGTGTTATTTCGTGTCATTAATACATATTTGTTGGACTGATCATGGTTCATTTATAACTGACAAAAGGTGGTTATGGCTGATATTTTGGTAAGTTTCGATTGTGTGCATGGCGTAAATTTATTGAAGAGAAACAATAAAGTTCTATTTTCTTGATTTAAAATCCACTGCTGACTTTTTGAAGCTATTGTTTCGGATAAAACAAAAAAGACCAGTGTAAAAAAAACCATATAAAAGGAGCATGTCTTTCTACACTGAAGTAGCATTTAAAGAAAAGCCATGCATTAATAAGATTTCAATAATTTCAGTAATGATTTAAGTACTCAAATAAGAATAGTTGAAAATTTATATTGTTTTGAAATAACTATTTTGAGGCGTTGGCTCAGAAAGAGAACTAAAGCCTGACTTATTTGCACGCTGATAAATTGCGACTGGCTCTACAGCCGTTTGCCTTATTACTTTGATTTATGCATTGTATTTATTGAACATCTTCAGGCAGGGAATCTTATCAATCACAACCTCCGTGGCGCAATGGATTAGCGCGTTGGACTTCTAATTAAAAGGTTGTGGGTTCGAGTCCCACCGGAGGTGTTTTATTTTTACCCTTTCTGCCGAAGCTAAAGGGATAGTAATCCTTTTAGGTAGCGATACATGGCCTATTGTACTATTCTACCAAATCTACAAAAGCCGCTATTTTTACCTTGCAGTTCACTTGAGTCAAACAAGGCTTTTAAAATTAAATTTAGCGTTAAAAGATCCACAACCCAAGATTATATTAGTCTACTTAACTTACGATACACGTTGTCTAAACGTTGTCATCGCCAAAGGCGAGAAGGAGATAGCAGATCATTCCGACATGGAAATGGTTTCGTTTGAATACAAACAACATGCATTGAATCAGTCATTCCAGCTATTCTTGCAGTGGATCTTGGAATGACCTATCTCCTATTGCTTTTCGCCTATTGCCTATCGCCTTTGGTGATGACAACCTTTTATGAAATAAATATATACTGACCTGGTTTCAGGCTAAGGTGACTAATTTAATTGCGAGTAAATTTAGCGATCTTAGCAAGTCACCCGTTTTCTGTCAAAAGTTAAACACTCAGATATTTCTGAATTTAGCACAAGTAGTGGCTCAAACATTTAGGCTTTTAACAGTGTATTAGAAATATCATTTTGGAGTTATGTTTGCCGCATGTACGGGCCGATTTTCTAACAGTGGTTTTTCACGATATTGTCCTCCTGCTCGCTTAAAACAACAACAACAACAACAACAACAACCACATAAGCACATTATTATTTTCTTGAATGATAAATTGCACAAAATAATTGGTCCGCTACCCGCAACTAGTTTTAAGAACTAATCGACATCAAATCTGATTTTACAGTGCCTACTTAGGAGAGTGGTGTAAGGGGTGCGCAGCCCCACCCCCTCCCCGCAGATGGGACGACATGTACTTCGTTGTTGGTGCTTGAATTTATGTTTGCCAATAGACAAAAACGGCGCTCCCCTCCACTCCTAAAATTGATTACTAAGTGTGTGTAAGTCTTATTAAATATGTGTAAATGTGTGTAACTCTGTGCGTATGTATGTATAAAGGTCTATAAGAGTGTGTAAGAGTGTGTAAGTGTGTGTAAGTGTGTGTAAGTGTGTGTAAGTGTGTGTAAGTGTGTGTAAGTGTGTGTAAGTGTGTGTAAGTGTGTGTAAGTGTGTGTAAGTGTGTGTAAGTGTGTGTAAGTGTGTAAGTGTGTGTAAGTGTGTGTAAGTGTGTGTAAGTGTGTGTAAGTGTGTGTAAGTGTGTGTAAGTGTGTGTAAGTGTGTGTAAGTGTGGTAAGTGTGTGTAAGTGTGTGTAAGTGTGTGTAAGTGTGTGTAAGTGTGTGTAAGTGTGTGTAAGTGTGTGTAAGTGGTGTGTTGTAAGTGTGTGTAAAGTGTGTGTAAGTGTGTAAGTGGTGGTAAGGGTGTGTAAGTGTGTGTAAGTGTGTGTAAGTGGTGTGTAAGTGTGTGTAAGTGTGTGTAAGTGTGTTGTAAGTGTGTTGTAAGTGTGTGTAAGTGTGTTTGTAAGTGTGTTGTAAGCTGTGTGTAAGTGTGTGTAAGTGTGTGTAAGTGTGTTGTAAGTGTGTGTAAGTGTGTGTAAGTGTGGTAAGGTGTGTAGTTTGTAAGTGTGTGTAAGTGTGTGTAAGTGTGTGTAAGTGTGTGTAAGTGTGTGTAAGGTGTGTTGTAAGTGTTGTGTAAGTGTGTGTAAGTGTGTGTTTGGTGTAAGGTGTGTAAGTGTGTGTAAGTGTGTTGTAAGTGTGTGTAAGTGCTGTGTGTAAGTGTGTGTAAGTGTGTGTACGTGTGTGTAAGTGTGTGTAAGGTGTGTAAGTGTGTGTAAGTGTGTGTAAGTGTGTTGTAAGTGTGTGTAAGGGTGTAGTGTGTAAGTGTGTGTAAGTGTGTGTAAGTGCGTGTAAGTGGGAGTGTATAATTGTGTAATTGTGTTTAAGTGTGTGTAAATGTTCGTAAGTGTGTGTAAGTGTGTGCAAGTGTGTGTGTGTAAGTGTGTGGGTGTGTATGAGTGTGTGTGTGTAAGTCTGTGTAAGTGTGTTAAGGTGTGTGTGTAAGTGTGTGGTGTGTAAGTGTGTGTGTGTGTAAGTGTGTGTGTGTGTAAGTGTGTGTGTGTGTAAGTGTGTGTGTGTGTAAGTGTGTGTGTGTGTAAGTGTGTGTGTGTGTAAGTGTGTGTGTGTGTAAGTGTGTGTGTATGTAAAATTGTGTAAAATATGTATATTTAGGCACTGGCTAAAAGCGGAGCTCCCGATACGGAAGTCACAGGGAGACCAATTTGAATGAAACTGAAAGGTAAAAATAAGATCGGGGAAAAAATCTTCAATTATGTTTTATTCGAAAGGATGATATTTTCTCCCATAATAAAAACCATGCAGTGAAATTGAATCAAAATGCACTACATGGTTGTTTTTTTTGTTTTTTTTGTTTTTGTTTTTTTTTTTCGCGAGTATACTCTCCCACTGAGGAATTTTGTACACAACTTACCACCACCCCCAGGGGCTAGTTTTGTTCTTGGAAGATTCTTCGACAAAAAGTTTTCCAAGGCCGACAGTTTTAGGTTTTGAATCTCTTTTACTTAAAGAAAAACGAAAACTAACTACAGATAATCCAATACAATATCAAATTTAGTGAAATTTACCTCGGATGTCTTTCATTGAGATCGAAAATTAGGACAAATCAAGACCAAAAAACAGACTTGAAAACTGGTTAAGGTGAGCAAAAAATGAGGTTTACTTAAAAAAACAGAGCTTACCTTCATTTGTACAGTTGACAAGAACAACTGAGACAAAATAAAAAATAATGCAAAAGGCAATGCAAAATACAAAATGACTCATTTCTTTGGCAGTAAATTGGCGTTTGTAAATGGTTTTGAATATTTTTTAGCTTTTTAGAGTGAAAGTCTAGTAGGTCTTTATACAATAACATCTTTCAACAACACAAATTTAAGCTCATTTTTATAATCATAATTACTCGAACAGCTTAATAAACAGTTGAATATTTGGTAAAAATTTATATTTCTTTTAATGATTAAATAAATTATCCGTGTAGAAAGATATCGAAAAGTCTTCTTTGTTTTGCCGATTGGACCCCGCGATAGGAGGCGAAAAAAGCTTTTTCTTGAACGAAAAACATACGATAGCTGGTTAAAAACAACCGAATTGTTAAAGATTTAAAAGCTAAATAATGGACGAATAATTGTTGTAATATGCTCTTCATATTATATTTCCTGCAGCATTAAAATGAATTCATCTTATCGATAGAAATATAAAAAGTTTTGAGACAAAGTCTTTGATTTCTCGATTCGTCGAGAAAAAAGCCTGCTTGTCAAAAAAAAAAAATATATATATATATATATATATATATACGATTGTTTGCTAAAATACACACACCTCAATTCTTGAAGAACACTTCTTGATCAATCTTTGACTACATTAAAGTGTTTTTTAATTGTTTTTGGTCTATAACTTGTCCTAAAGCGATTTTTTCTGTGCATTTGAGAGCCCCATTCGTAAGTAGTTTTGCTTTGACGTCAAGCGGGATTCCTGTGTTTTCTACACGCCCGGACGGACGGACAGACGGACGTACGGAGCAAAGTGACGTCAGCCAAACCATGAAAAATCAACTCGATGGTTTACCATTTTTTCTTAAATATGGGGCTACGCTCGGGAGCTCCGATATAAGTGTAAGTGTGTGTGTATGTGTATGTAAGTGTATCTAAGTGTGGGTAACTATGTGTAAGTGGGATTGTATGTTTGTGTAAATGTGTTTAAGAGTGTGTAAGTGTGTGTAAGTGGAGGTGTATGTTTGTGTAAGTGTGTGTATGTGTGTGTACGTGTTTGTAAGTTTGTGTAAATGTTTGTAAATGTGTGTAAGTGTGTATATATGTGTGTGTAAGTGTAAATGTGTGTGTGTGTATAAATGTGTGTAAGTGTGTGTAAGTGTGCGTAAGTGTATGTAAGTGTGTGTAAGTGTGTGTAAGTGTGTGTAAGTGTATGTAAGTGTGTGTAACTTTTTGTAAATGTGTGTGTATGTCAGTATAAGTGTGTGTACGTGTGTGTAAATGTGTTTAATTGTGTATGTATGTGTGTGTATGTGTGTGTGTAAGTGTATGTGTGTGTAAGTGTGTGTGTAAGTGTGTGTAAATGTGTGTAAGCGTGTGTAAGTGTGTGTAAATGTGTGTAAGTGTGTGTAAGTGTGTGTAAGTGTGTGTAAGTGTGTGTAAGTGTGTGTAAGTGTGTGTAAGTGTGTTGTAAGTGTGTGTAAGTGTGTGTAAGTGTGTGTAAGTGTGTGCAAGTGTGTGCAAGTGTGTGTAAGTGTGTGTAAGTGTGTGTAAGTGTGTGTAAGTGTGTGTAAGTGTGTGTAAGTGTGTGTAAGTGTGTTGTAAGTGTGTGTAAGTGTGTGTAAGTGTGTGTAAGTGTGTGTAAGTGTGTGTAAGTGTGTGTAAGTGTGTGTAAGTGTGTGTAAGTGTGTGTAAGTGTGTGTAAGTGTGTGTAAGTGTGTGTAAGTGTGTGTAAGTGTGTGTAAGTGTGTGTAAGTGTGTGTAAGTGTGTGTAAGTGTGTGTAAGTGTGTGTAAGTGTGTGTAAGTGTGTGTAAGTGTGTGTAAGTGTGTGTAAGTGTGTGTAAGTGTGTGTAAGTGTGTGTAAGTGTGTGTAAGTGTGTGTAAGTGTGTGTAAGTGTGTGTAAGTGTGTGTAAGTGTGTGTAAGTGTGTGTAAGTGTGTGTAAGTGTGTGTAAGTGTGTGTAAGTGTGTGTAAGTGTGTGTAAGTGTGTGTAAGTGTGTGTAAGTGTGTGTAAGTGTGTGTAAGTGTGTGTAAGTGTGTGTAAGTGTGTGTAAGTGTGTGTAAGTGTGTGTAAGTGTGTGTAAGTGTGTGTAAGTGTGTGTAAGTGTGTGTAAGTGTGTGTAAATGTGTGTAAGTGTGTGTGTATCTGTGTGTAAGTGTGTGTAAGTGTGTGTAAGTGTGTTTAATTGTGTATGTATGTGTGTGTAAGTGTGTGTAAGTGTTTTTAATTGTTGGTAACTTTGTGCAAGTGTGTTTGAAAGTGTGTTTGAAAGTGTGTACGTTTGTGTAAGTGTGTGTAAGTAGATAAGTAAGAAAAAAATAAAAGACAGTATACAAAAAAACTGAGGATGGAGAATGATGGAAGTTTTTGGAAACTTGTGAAACCATTAGACCTTGCAGAGATAGCTGGATTAGTACACGCTGAAAAACATGTTATAATAACAATGTATGAGATGTTAACTATATGATAAAGAATTAAAAAGACGGACTTCCTCAATTCTCCACAATATACTCCAGATTCAAATTCTCTTGATGATACTATGTACTTATTGACTGATTTAGGTCGGGCCGTACGGGAAAACAATTGGCTCCAGGTGATGCCGTACAAATGACCGAGATAAAAATATTCACCCGTAATGCCCGACCTAATTCAGTCAATAAGCATTTTATCATATGACCCTAAATAAAAAATATATGGAGACGGCCCTGCTCACGCCATTTTTGCCATGGTTTTTCTAAGAGTAGGGCGCGCGCACGGGCAGATACGGGTCATATGATAATACATCATATTTTTATGATTTAAGCAGCACTTATCCTGACTATTTACCTTGCGATGCTAACTGAACTTTCATTCAAAAGTAGCCCGCTGATATACAAATAACAATACAACAGTTAATTTAAGGACGATAAAGCTAGTAAACACGTTTTTAAGTAGCTATATGCCAAGCAATACATTCATACTATAAGAAAGAAAAAAAGAAAATGAAAAGGTTTTTGTTATCGAGATATTAACGATTAAACACAAGCGTCTCAACACGTTTTTGATGGAAAAAAACTGATCTTTACTGATGCGAAAATAACCATCAGTAACCGTTAAATGAAGCTTTTCTAGAAAACTTAAACTATACATGTCGTAGCCTCACAAATACGAATACATCAAAATATTTGAGAAAATATTGAGAAATTTAGTCAACTTTATTTATTATTTGTTTTCATTAAGCTCGACAAATTTTGACGTCTACTTTAGGAGTACTTTCTTCATTGTGATCGACTGGACGGACCTTTGGGAAATTATATCGGAAATAAAAGGCGCGCGATAAACTCAATATTTTACGGCAGTTTTGAATTATTTTGTTCGTCGCTTGTGTTATGGAGGACACTTTCTTGACCTCGAGCACGAAACAGTTCATAAAATTGTTTTTTTCCCATATTTTAATTTACTTTTAACTTTCACCTTTGTCTATTGTTGTCTCCCTGTCGTAATACGCATGGTAAATGACGTCATAATTTACATTATGATGTCACAGCTCAATTAAAGTTTTCTAATTTTTGCAAACGTAAAATTTCCATACATTAAAAGTTATTCAATTCTTGCTCAATATTTTATTGTACGAAACAGACAAGTTTTCAACGAAAGTTAGAGCTTCTTCGAAAAGTGTCAAAGAAATGGTAAGAAAAAAACCTTTTAACTAACGCAAGACACTATTTCTATAAATAAACTGAAAATTCTTTTTGTTACTTTTTCAGGCATTGCATGATCGACTAAGGTCTACCAGGCAGAGGAGACTTCAAAGAAAAGAAGGTGATTTGTCCTGGATTCTCATCATTCTGGGATTGGTACTTCAAATCATTTTATATGTACCCAGACGTATACTGTCAGGTGTCGGTAAGTCAATCAACTTCACATTGAAAATACAAAATACTTTCAAAAAACTTCAAATGAAGGTATGGCTAACTGCAGATCGAACCCTGAAACAACCTCCGTGCTGATTTAAGTTTGGGCATGGCTAAGTCGTATATTAAATTAGTAGTTAACGAACCTCAAATTAAGGAAGAGATAACAATGCAGGTTTTCCTGGAACTATGAATCGAAGAGAAAGACATGCATATCTTTTTCTTATTCAGTCTCACTTCTTGAAGATGTCATTATCTTTTGGTCGTTGGTTCTACCGTCTCTCAGTAAGGTTGTTGCTGCAGTCATGATCATCTTGAGATTTGTGGTGTACCTTGTTTTATTTGTACCGAGACTCATTTGCACAGCTATAGGTAAGACAAGCAACTTGTCTATAATGTTATTCACTTTTTACCCAGAGAAATAATTGAAACCATGGTGATGCTCAAGCTGCAATCAAATGATTATTGAAATGCGATCAAATGAAGCACGGGTTAATTGTACTAATAATGCGTTGCTGTGTCTCATCGCTGTGGTCCTGGGGTTAATCCTCGGACCTTCTATCATATATGAGTAGAGTTGTTGGGTAGTGGCTCCTGTACTTTGAGACTTTTTCAAAACATTCGTCGCGTTTTCTTCTGAAACATCGCTGCAATACCTCTTTTTTCAGGAACGCTTTATGATGATGTGAAGTGTTTTCTTTCATTCATTGCGCCTAACAACAAAGTTGTCACAGGAAATACCAGAGAGAACAATAGAAATGGAAATATAAGGATCACTGGAAAAGACAATGAAACTGAATGCAAGGAACAAAGAGAAAAAGGAAAGCAAGAAAGAAATCCTGACAAAGAAAACGCTGCTCAATCACGTGACCAGCTGGGCGTGGCAGCGTCCAGGAAAACGGCATGCGAGAAAAACATCAGCCAACCGCTTCCAAGAAACATGCTGTACCTAAACAGGATCGCGTCACGACCCAAGGAATCCTGATTGGTTGCTGTCTTGCTGACCAACCAATAGTAGAAAAGGTGAATGATGAAAAAGCAAAGAAGATGCCAAGAAGAAGACGCAAGAACAAAGCAGCAAAATCAGCAGGGAAACAAACCACAGCTGTTGTAACTGAGATGGAGCAGACCAGTTCAGTTGCGGTGAAACAAGATGAAGTAGTATCGACAAAAACAGGTATTATGAATGTTATACCATGAAACTATTCAAATCAATCATCCAGGAATCTATTTTTAAAAGCGTCCTTAAATTTCATTAAACCCTGAAACAACGCTCTGGACTGATCAAAGTAAGGACGTGGCTAACTCACAGATTGAACCGTGACTCAACCTCTGGACTGATCTAAGTCAGGACATTCTCACTGATCGTATAATGGGTACTGTGAGGAAGCTGAAAATATAAGTATACTTGGAAGAGAGAATTCCTCCAATCAATTGTGGACGAACACAAAACACCCCAAGGCCACAGGGTTGGGAGGTGAATGCACTAAATAAAACAGGAGTAATAGCGTAATCTATATATGCCGGTTTATTTTCAGAAAGTTGTCCACTGAAGAACACCACATGTACAGCAACAGCAGCTCCAACGCAATGCAACACCTACCATGCTTCTACTAGAAGACGAACCCGTCGCAGTTACAACTTGGGATCCTACATAACGTACGAACAAAAGAAACTATTGTTTGTTAAAAAGAAACAACGCAAATAGACCGACAAGGTTTCATCCACGACATGGTTCAACTGGCTTTTGTTTCCATCATAACTGTCTTGTTTGAATGTTTCGTCTTTCAGGGGTGGGTCTGTTGTATCCTAAACTTAGAAATAATTAGTAAAAACACCAATCTCATGCCATGTGCTCTGGCTCTCGTTTCTTTTGTTTATTCTGCGCATGTTCCACAGGAATCCCATATGAATACAACATCCTTCCTATATAACATAAATAAAATATTAACATAAACATAATCACGATATCTTCACTGTTTCTGCTGTATATGTAATGTCTTCAACAAAGTAACTTAATGTTCATAATCGTTTCTAGTGTTCATAATCTTAGATAATCTGGTGGTCTTCTGTTTGATCTGGTAGGGTAGCGATGAGCTTTTGGACTTGAGCAGGGTTGAACTGCTGGTACTGTTGTAGTGTTTTCAGCCTTTGACGTATCAATCCTTTCCGGATTCGATCTTGGTGGGGAAGCAACCTCAGATGTCTTTGGCTGAGAATTACCTGTTGGCAGGTTTGTAGCATCAGGTTCTGTAACCGTGTCTTGTTCAATTACTGGCATTGAGTCACTCAACTCAACATCTAGATGCACACTTGTTTGTGGTTGCACTTTACCCTTGAGTATTTGATCTACATGTCTCTTACACAATTGTCTTCCTGCTTGAACATTGTAATTTCTCTTTCCGAGAACTTCAGATATCTTTCCAGGCAGCCATTTGTCTCCAGCACCATAGTTTCTCACCATCACGGTATCTCCTTCTTGAAACTGTCGTAAGGGTCTATTTGCAGTTCTTTCTGCAATAGAGTTCTGTTTGTTCTCTACATAACGTTGTACTGAAGGCTTAAGTAAATCTAATCTTGTGCGAAGCTTTCTCTTCATCAATAGCATTGAAGGACTTTGTCCAGTAGTTGCATGCGCGGTGTTTCGGTACACAAGCATATGCCCTGCAACGGCAGTATCAATATCTTCTCCCGCAACTGTAGCTTTTGTTATGGCTGATTTAAGAACTTGAACGATCCTTTCTGCCTGCCCATTTGTCGAAGGCTTGTAAGGCGCTGACTTGCGATGGATGATGCCATTCCTGTTGCAAAAGTTACGGAATTCTTCAGATACGAACTGTGGGCCGTTATCTGAGACGATGATCTCCGGTAGACCATGTCGACTGAAAATGTCGCGTAGAACCTTGATTGTGGAAGTGGCTGTTGTACTGGGCATATTCACCACTTCCGGATATTTGCTGTATGCATCAACAACAACTAAATATGTTCGTCCTAACACTGGACCTTTGAAATCTACATGTAGCCTTTGCCAGGGTCTTGTAGGGTAGCTCCATGGGTGAACAGGTGCCTCAGATGGGCTTGCTCGAGTTGCTTGGCAAACATGACATGATCGTACTGTTTCTTCTATTTCAGAATCTATGTTAGGCCACCAAACATAAGACCTCGCAATAGATTTCATACGTGTCATTCCAGGATGGGTCTCATGTAGTTCCTCAAGAACTTTATCTTGAAGGGATGCAGGAACAACAACTCGAAGTCCCCATAACAAGCAACCTTGCTCTAGGGTTAACTCATCTTGTTTGTTCTTGTATGTGATTAAAGATGGATCCACAACATGTGGCCATCCAGTCATAGTGTACTGCAAAACTCTGCTCAGGGAAGGATCAGCAGCAGTGGCCTTTGCAATCATTTCACTTGAAACATATGGCATACCTTCATTTTCAAGGAAGTAGCAGTTGACATTGCGACTTGGTGGTTCCCATGTTTCAGGCAAAGGTAAGCGAGACATTGAGTCTGCATCTGCATGTGCTGTAGTGTTCCTGTATGCAATGCTGTAGTTGTATGACTGAAGTACTAAGGACCATCTCTGTAACCTTGCGGCAACGTGAAGTGGTACTGGACGGTCTGGAGCAAACAATGATAGTAAGGGTCGATGATCTGTAATAATCGTGAATTTACGTCCACTCAAGTACTGATGGAATCTCTTTATGCCAAACACGATGCTAAAAGCCTCCTTATCCAACTGGGAGTAGTTCTTTTGTGCTGGGGTTAAAGTACAGGATGCAAATGCAACTGGACGGTAATGATTGTCAATGTAGTGAGACAACACAGCACCTGCTCCATATGATGAAGCATCACAAGATAAGTAGAGGGGTAGGGCATCATTATAATGTACAAGTGTCTGTGATTCAAGTAGCAGTTTCTTAGCATTTATGAATGCCTGTTCCTCAGTCTTTGTCCATCTCCACTCGACATCCCTCTTTAGCAATCTGTTTAAGGGCGCCAGGACAGTTGAATGGTTAGGTAGAAACCTTGAATAAAACATCAGTAATCCAAGAAAGGACTTAAGAGCAGCCACATCCTTTGGACTAGGTGCATTTTTCACAGCCTTGAGCTTGTCTTCAGTAGGATGGAGGCCATGTCCATCAATCACATGACCTAAGTAAGTAACAGAGGATTTGTTGAATTGACACTTCTTTTGGTTCAGTTTGAACCCAGCAGTAGAGAGTCTTTCTAGGACTTTGGAAAGCGTGTTGAGATGATCTTGTTCATCAGTTCCTGCAACTAGGATATCATCAATGTAGCAAATGGTCTTTGAGAGACCAGCAAGGGTATTGTCCATTATTCTCTGAAATATAGCTGGTCCAGAGTGCACACCATTTGGAAGTCGTGTGAATGAGTACAGTCCCATGTGCGTATTAACAGTTAGATATGGCTGTGACTCTGTTGCTATGGGAATTTGATGGTATGCTTGGCTTATGTCTAAGATAGTAAACTGTGTGCACCCTCTTACTGCTTCATGAATATCCTCTATTTTAGGAAGTGGATAGGTTTCAGCATCAGCACAACTATTGTAAGTCACACTGAAGTCTCCACATATGCGAACGTCTTCTGAATCTTTCTTGCCAACCACCACTATTGGTGCAGCGCAGGGGGCTGTTGCAACTCTCTTTATCACTCCTTCTTCTTCCATCTTAGCTAGGGCCTTCTCAACTTTTGGCTTTTGTGCATATGCTACAGGTCGAGCCTTGTGAAACTTTGGAGTCTCCTTGACTTTAAGATGCTCAGGTGGGCCATTGTAGCATCCCAATCCTGAATCAAACAATGCCTCATGTCTCTTTAATAAAGAAGTCAGGTCTTGGTTTTGGGTAGCTTTAACATTATGTACTGTCTCTATACCTGGCAGTTTGTGCCAGTCTAGATTAACTTTACTCAACCAATTTCTCCCAAAGAGGGGAGTAGTCCCAGCATTTAAAATAAGTAGAGGCAATGGATAATTGCTGTTATCATACTCCACATCCACTTTCACTTCTCCTAAGGGGTTTATTTTCTCTCCAGTGTATGTAGACAAAACCACTTGTGTAGGCTTCAATGGAATGTGTGAACAAAATTTATCATAGAAGGACTTGGGAGCTAATGTGAATGCACATCCCGTATCAAGCTGCATCTCAGTTGGAAGACCTTCAATCTTCAGTGGAACTTTTATGTCTGGAGTTGAGACATTGTTCAGTTCAAAAATAGTATACATGTCTCCTTCTAGGTCAGAATGATCTTGTGAAGAATCATGATCAGGTTGCATTGAATGCACCCCAGTCTTCTTACAGACTTTTGCTATGTGCCCTTTAAGATTACATGAATGGCATACCTTGTCTCTGTGTCTGCAGTCTTTTCTTGAATGTCCAGTTCCCCCACAACTGAAACAAGTATAGGATGGCTTCTTTTCTTCAGTAATTTTAGAAGAGGATTGAGGCTTTGGTCGCTGAGTATCTCTACGTTCTCTTACCTTTTTGTGTTTGTTTGGCATCGTGGCCTTAAAAGCATGAATCGGATTTGTCTGAAGTAATTGACTTTCTCGTTTTGCTGCTTCATCAGCTATGGCAATTTTCATTGCATCTTCAATGGTAGGAATATCTTGACTTAGGAGTTTCTTCTTTGTATTTCCATCGCGGATGCCACTTACAAATTGGTCCCGGAGGGCTCTTGGCAGGAATGTACCAAAATTACAATCAGTAGCTGAACGTCTAAGTCTTGCCCTATACTCGGCGATGCTCTCGCTTTCAGCTTGCACACAGGAATGAAATTTATATGTTCCAGCAACTTCTAAACTCTTGAGCTTGTAGTACGATTTTAGTAATTCACAAATTTCGGAGAAAGACTTTTCTTTTGGAACTGAAGGCGAACATAAATCTCGTAGGGTGTTGTATGTTTTGCTTCCAATCACTGAAATTATAACTGCGACTTTTTTCTTGTCCGCAGCTTTCTTGACTGCTTCCGTAGCATCCGCATCCGCATCCGCATCCGCATCCGCATCCGCATCCGCATCCACTTTCTAAGTAAGCAGTGAAGGTCTCCAACGAAGGATCAAATGCACCAATGGAACCAATGAGAGCGGCCATCTTGAATTTCGAATCTTGAATTTCGAATCTTGAATCAATTTGTTTGAATAAGCAATTAAATCTTTCCAAAAGAAGTTGAAAAACGATCTGTACTGCTAGATACTAACTTCCGACATCCTCGTCGCCAATTTGTTGTATCCTAAACTTAGAAATAATTAGTAAAAACACCAATCTCATGCCATGTGCTCTGGCTCTCGTTTCTTTTGTTTATTCTGCGCATGTTCCACAGGAATCCCATATGAATACAACAGGTCGTGTGTAGGGTGATTCAGGTCGATTCTCCCCAGGCCTCCTCATAAACAGCAATCGAACCCCCTAAGTGGCAACTGCAAACCCTCTATTTACAAAATATTTTTCTTGTTTTTACTTAAAAGTTTCATTTTTAATTGCATAAAGACTCCGATATCGGCTGTTCGAAGAACACTTAACAAAAATCTTGGATCTGCAGCTGGTCTTTATTGTCATCCATGTATCAGAAGAAGAATGCTTATTCGGGGTTTTTATACATACATTAACAATTCGATCAAATCAAAAGAATGACCTCGGGTTTTGAATAAAGTGCATTCATTCTTTCATTCATTCATTCATTCATTCATTCATTCATTCATTCATTCATTCATTCATTCATTCATTCATTCATTCATTCATTCATTCATTCATTCATTCATTCATTTATTTATTTATTTGTTTTTGTGGTTGTGATATCATATTTCTATCTTCATAATTCGATAAAGTTGCTCTTGTAATACATATACGATAAGTAAACAAGCTTTAGGACTAAACTTCCATATATTATTAAGTGATAAAATGAAACTTATTGAATGATGTGTTGTTCATATGCATATTATATTCATGTGCATATTAACTCTATTCTTTCTGGGTGGGGGTAATCCGACACTGAATAACTCCTGGACCCGATTGCGAATCAACGAATAGTTACCTGATTTCTCAATTTTACTAAAATTTATCAGAGTAGATTTTCTTTGCAATACGACATTTTGCATTTTCGTAGCAACCGTTTTTGGAATTGCTAGCTGTGCATGTTTTGTTATTAAAGACATTAAAAATGCATTATCTGTTGGAAAAAAATGTTTCCGCTGGGGTTCGAACCCAGGACCTTGCGCGTGTGAAGCGCACGTGATAACCACTACACTACGGAAATATCTTATAGCACTGAAACGTTGTCTTTGCCAAAGGCGATAGGCAATAGGCGATAGGCGAGAAGTGATAGGTAATCGGTCATTCCAAGATCCAAGAATAGCTGGAATGACTTGTGCTTCTGCTTCTTATTCTCGTCAACAACATGGACCTTAGTGTTGAATGACCTGTTATCGCGTATCGCCTTTGGCAAAGACAACGTTTCTTTTAACAAAAAGGTATATATTGCATAACTTGTCTTGGAATTCATCACAAACTAGACCCGATAGCCTTACTAGGATGTATGATCATTTAGCGTACCGCTGAGACGCTGACGTACTTGTAAGCTATTGCACACAGAAACACAAAAGGGCGCGTCCAAAATGGAAAAAATGACGATATAGTGACGTCATCAATAATATAACAATATATCTGACTTATTTCATTCGTTCTTAGATTTATTGTTAGATTTTCTGGAACATATCTTTTATTTTATCATGCAAATAGTCTTTCTTTGTTTCTTCATTAGATAGTTTTCAAGTTTATTTGCTATTTGATGGGTTGAAGAATGAACAAAAGTTAACTTTAAAGCAAAATTTAACGTGGGATCCCTGATTTTTCATGCCATTTCACGTGAATACCCTCTTCTTGTATACATCATCTCTAGCCAATCAGCGCACATGGTATTTATGATCAGCTATGGGATTCCATAAATTATTTATCTTAATAATGTAATGACTGAAAAACCTACGTTTTTCAAAAATTGAAAACGATAACAAGCTGTGACATCATAAGGTATTTCATGACGTCAGTTTCCATGGGATTAGTGCGCGAGTTGTGTTTACTCAATGCTAACAGCCTAGCAACAGCCTAGCTGCGAGATATATTATATCGTAAGAGTTTTCTTTGAAACCAAAAGTTATCTGTCTGTTTCATTGATCAGGATTCTTTATTTTATTAAAATTTTATTTAGTTATTTAATTATTTATTCTTTTTTAATTCAGGTCATAGTTCATGCATCCCACATGGAAAGGAGTTCTTTTAGGGTTAATAGTTTCCAGCGACATAATTGGTACTTTGGGTCAGCTGGTCATAGCATGGTGTTAATCAACTACGGTCTAGGGGCCGACTAACCTCTCCCTTAGGCTTCGGCCGAGCTTCCTGATCAGTCTGTATATCCTCGGATAGCGGTGTCGGGGCCGAAATCTCCGGCATAGCCGTAAATGCTTCGCGCTGCCATACTGCGCTTCAGCACTGGTTCTGGAGGTATGGTCCTATTAAAATCAAGAAACAAACACAAACTAGTTACAGAAAACATTCGCCCTAGCAAATCAACTTCTTAAACAAAAGGAAGCTTATGTCCGTGTATATGCCCCCCCTCCCCTCCTCCCTACATACTTTTAAATAGTCCCAATTATTATATGGCGAGGTAATTTCACCCGCTATGATTGGTCAATTTGCGGTCCATAACTTAGGTACGGACCCAAAAATGAAATGAATTCAAATCTCCATTTAAAAAATATATTTCTGGATGAAAATCGTCGGGAAACGTAACCTTCAATAAATAAGTAAAGATAAATGAAAATCACTGGCATTTAATGTAAAACTTATCAAACCAGCGACAACTCTTTCATACAAGGGATGACTCTTTCGATCAAGGCTCTACACGGCACTTCATTCTACTCCGATGAAGGACTAACGTCCGAAACGTCAGTTTCATTTTTACATACCATATGGTGTTACAAATTATCTATCTATCAACTGTTTTACTGAAAACACCGACACAGTTTACACTAGTTTTCACTAGTTTTCCACCCTACACGGCACTAGTTGAGCGATTTTGTACGACTAGAAAAAACTAGAAAAACTAACTATGCTAAAACTAAAACTAAAACTACGTCAAACTAACTAAAGAGTGGTGAATAGCGGCTAATTCAGTAAATGAAATAAAGATAGGTTTACAAGTAGAATTAACGTAAAATTGTTATTTCAGTAAGCCTACAACGTCAAGTTTGAACTTTTCTGAATCTGAAGAAGCCAGTAGTTTCTTTCGTTAACGTTTTAGCAGTATTCTAGGCTCATCCGCTCTTGAAGTATTTCCATATTTCAGGAGACAGAGACAGGAGAGTTGGCAGTGTCTTTTTTAATTGAGTCGAAAGTGTGCCGTCTTCATGACTTCAGCCATTGTGCATATGGCGGCCTGCTTTAAACAGTCAAAACGTTGAAAATTGACGAAAACTATCCATGTTCAGCGAGCCGTAATTTTCCAAAGCTTCTCATTCATTTCTGGAGGGAGTTTTTGAGTTTTTTACCAATAAAAGGCAGGAAAACAAACGGAAGGCTGTAGTATTTTTCATCTTGGTTAAGAATATCTTGAAGCTTGAAGTACGACAGTTTTCTTCTCAATCTCATGTTGAGTTCTTGAGGTCTTCTTTTGATGCCTTTTTTGCTTTGCATTTACACGTTTTGCAAAAGAAAGCCTCACTTTTGTTAACTAGTATTTCAGAAAACTTTAAACTTTAGCTAAATTCTTTCAAAGTAAACTAAAACTTCGCCTTTTGAGCGACTCAAACACTACATGACTTGTGGCACGTTCAGGAAGCCCTTCCAATGCAATTCTCGTTTGACATGCGCTGTCACTTTTACTTTTTAGCTCGTGAAGAGCTATCGAGGTGACTAGATTTTGCAATTTTGGGATAACGCCTCTCAACCAATCGTTTTGGGTAATTACCGTAACCATGGAATCTATTGTATTCGCCAAGTGACGTCACTGGAAGAATCCACGCACGTTGTTTGCAGAGGAAGCCATTTTGGATTTTCGATCACTTTATAATCAAAAGCATATTTTGAGTATAATGAATTTACTTTATGCTCTTTTTATTGGACCTTGAGATATGAGATTGCCGTATTTATCGTCAAGTTGGAAGAAGAATCCGAAAACAGCCTGGTTTGTTATACATTGGATCGACTAGACTCGGTCCAGATAATCTCAACCGTAGATAGACTCTTCCACAGTCTCTCGCTCGTCCGTTCCGTCTCCACGCTTAGAGACTGTAACGGTACAATGACCGAAAGGACTTATAGTTCCCGAAAACTTGGACCCAGCGTGCTTTGGGAACCAAAATACTCGTCCACAGTCTCTCTCGTTTCAATATTTTCAAGATGGCGGCGAAAAAGAGAGAGACTGTGGACGAGTATTTTGGTTCCCAAAGCACGCTGGGTCCAAGTTTTCGGGACCCATAAGTCCTTTCGGTCATTGTACCGTTACAGTCTCTAAGCGTGGAGACGAAACGGACGAGCGAGAGACTGTGGAAGAGTCTAAACCGTAGAAAAATTTCGTAACCAAAAATCGGAAAAGAAAGGATTGTAGCCAATCAGAAGCCAATAATTTAATTGATAAAGACAACAGTTTGTTTGCACAAAACATGACTCCGACTATCGACTTACTCGGGTCACAATACCCTCAATGAAATGAGTCACCCAAGTGTCATTTGTTATCATCTTAGTTCATTGGTACTCAAAAAGCTTCACGAGCATACCATGGGTTACCTTTGATTGTTGCTTTTCGCCTCTTTTTAATTTCAATGCCTTGCCATATAATAAATATATAATTATCCTCGTTTGCTTGGTCCGTACCGTAAGTTATGGATCCTCGTTTTTTCACACTTTTTTATGGCCCGCGCGCTACGCGCTTGGGACATAAGGCAGTGGAAAAAACTCGGTCCATAATTTACGGTACGGACCTCGTACTCGGTTAATAAGAGTTATTTATAATCTATTTACTGTAATGGAGGCCATCTTGAATAGCAGATATTATGGATGTATGCCAATGAGATGCAAATGAGACAACGAGCATTATATCGACCCTATAGCCTTACTTGTATGATTCTTAAAACAAAAGAATATCTCATTGCGAGGTCATCTTTAATGACAGCTATTCTACTTTTTTACATAAAACATTATGGGATGCCGAGGGGCCACTATGGAAGTTTAGTATATTCTCCAAAGTCCAAAGAAATGATTGGTTTTCCTTGTAAAATGATTACAATGGTTTGATATCCCACAGCAAGCTTTCCTGAAATATTGATAAATGATTAAAAGCCAGGTACCTCATCACCCTGCCTATATTTCATAGTTCACGTCGTTAATTTTCAATCAGACCTTTCTACTCATTGATACGGCGGCCATTTTTAATTATGGGTTGCTGATGGCCCGGGGTGAACACGTACAACATTCATAAAGCATGGCGGGGATGCGTTTACAAATAATTCCTGTGAAGTCTTGGTATTTCGCATATTGTTCCAACTACCAACAAATTCGATTGCTTTTTAGATGAGCTTCTCATTGAAGCAGCTGTGCATTCGTTTGCCATCGCATCATTTCCCGTTTTTCCATCTTTTGATATGAGCAAGTTATGTAGCAAAAATAGATCAACACCAATGGACAGTAAGAGCAAACTTGTCAGAGCAATCAATTTAGAGGGTGATAGGTTAATTGGAAAATGGCAACCCTCTAGCTTCGTAAAGACAAGAAAGTGTAAAGACGTTTGTATGGTGGGGGAAAGGGGGGGGGGGGGGGGGGGGGGGAGGCGCAACTCTTGGCCTGTTTCCAACTTACTAACTTTCATATGCTTTTTCAGCATTATTGATGAATATTTGCTAACTTTGTCCATGGTAGCCTGTAACCAACTTAGTTTGGTTGGATTCGTTAATACAATAATTTAGATCAAGGTAAATGATTTACATTCGTTTGAACGAAGTTAATTAGAATGTAATGGATCTTATCTGAAGAGATTGACACGTGATCTAAAGTGGGAAGACATTACGCCCTATAAAGGTAAGGATAAAAGGGTAAAAAAATCACCTCCGGTGGGACTCGAACCAACAACCTTTGAATTAGAAGTCCAACGCGCTAATCCATTGCGCCACGCAGGCTAGGATTGATAAGATAACGTGCTTGAAGATGTCCAATAAATCCAATGCATAAATCTAAGAAATAAGGCAAACGGCTGTAGAGCCAGTTGCAATATATCAGTGTGCAATTATCATGAGGTGACGGGGCTGGTCAGGCTTAAGTTCTCTTCTGAGACAAGCTTTTTTCATTTCAAAAAAATATGTATTTATAACTTGAAATAATTTCTGCTGAAAGATTCAGCTTAAGTATTCATACTCTTATTACACTTTCATTCTTTTTTTTCTTATATTCATTCGTCGTCGTCTTAACTTCGAATATAAAACAAAACAATCAGCGATGATGCTTTTTAGCAAATTAATATTTCTAATTTTTTAAAGCTTATGTTTCCGTAGTGTAGTGGTTATCACGTGTGCCTAACACGCACAAGGTCCTGGGTTCGAGCCCCAGCGGATACAGCAGATTTTTGCATTTTGCTTGAGAATCAAATAACCAACACAGACATTGGAATTAATCGATGCCTTAACTATATCGATAATAATGCTCTGGAAATTCTATTGTTTGCTAATGATCATAACATCATATTCTTTCGTACCATGCACGGTCTCATCTCGCATGGCTGCTTTCCGATTTACTCACGAAGTATAGTAATAAACATTAAAGGAGATAAAATATGCTCGAGATAAGTCACACAATTTTTATTTAAAGCATTCTATTCACCGATTCTATTCACTCACACTGACAAAGTACATCATGACAAACGTCCCACGTTTGGATAAAAAAAGCCTGTTTATTACCAAACTTTGGGAGTAAGTCGGAAAGCAGCCAAGCGAGATGAGACCGTGCATGGTGCGAATCAATGTCTTCTGTATTTCTCGTTCGCTTTAGATCGCTTCAAATGAGTTCAATAGTCTTGCAATTTTGTGTAATATTAGTTTAAGTTCTAATTTGTATCCTGACGTAGTTTTGAGAGAAATTATCAGCGGATTTTAGAATAATGGAAGATCTAGTAAGATTGACTGGAAAACTGCGATGAAAAGTGCGCAATGACTTTTTGAATATATAGCTCTGAAATATTAATCTCGGCCGTATCAAATCCATTGTTTGGTTTTGAAGTAAATTATGCACTATATTTAAAGAATCTCAAATATCTCATAATTAGCTAGATAGATTTTTTCAAAAATCCCAACAAATGGAGGCATCTAGTAAATGATTATGTGACACGAAGCATTTAAGTGTTGAACGCTCTGCAAGTCTAAAAGTGTTCTATAAACGAAAACAAATTTTTCATCATAATGACGTGTTATGACGTCTGATCTCGTTAAAAACTGCATCAAACATTAATTCAATCTTTATGTGACTTACGTGCAAAAAAGATTTGCAATCGAGTTATTTTACTTTCAGCCCCCCCCCTCCCTACTATCTTAGCATCAATTTTATGCGATGCCCTCCCCCCCCTCCCCCAACCTTCCTCTCTGGTTTTTCAGTGAAATACCCGCTTGTATACGTAATCTCTAGCCATGCAATCAGCGCGCGCATTTAAGATAGCGCTATAAGTTATGAAATCAGCGTGAAAAAATCTACATTTCGCAAAAATTGAAAACTATAATAAGCTGTGACATTATAAGGTGACGTCATGGTCAGTTTTCATGGGTTGAGTCAGCACAGGTTGGAGCTAGTGCGCGAGTTGTGTTTTACTCAATGCTAACAGGCAAGCAACAGCCTAGATGACTGAATTGATGGGAGATTTAAGCAATAGAAAACTGTTTCCGTGTTTACATAGCCTGATAGCAACACGAGGGGAGGTTGGGAGAATTCGAGACAGTTATACAAACCCGAGACGTAGTCGAGGGTTTGCATAACTGTCGAGAATTCTCTCAAACCCCCCCCCCCCCCCCCCCCGAGTGTTGCTATCAGGCTATGTAAACACAGAGAAAAAAGTTTTCTATTGCTTTTATAAAATAAATACTAAGGGAAAACATTACCACTTGCAAGAAAATAAATCTCTTTTTGAATTTGATTCTCATATCAAAATACAAATTCTCCATACATCGAGAACTTCAATCGTTAGCCAATCAAATTTTGTGTAATAAACGCCAAGGAGGCAAATGTGAAGCGAGAAAGAATCGCTAGCTTTATATTTTAAACATTTATCATTCTAAAACTTTAAGAGTGCATGTCAGTAAAAATCGAACAAGAAGCGGCCACGGTTGAAAAATCGATTTTGCTCAAATTTTGTCCAGATGTACTTTATTATATCACAAAATGCACTGCATAGTTTTTTAAGGAAAATATATTTTTATTTTTGAGAAAATGCCGTTTTAAAAAGTCCTCCCGAAATCGCCATTTTAGCGGCCAAAATTTGCGTTGAGTTTACCGACCGAGTTCGGTACAAAAATCGATTCTAATCAACTTAAAATCCCTAAAACCGTGTTCTATGCTATATAAATATCCGGTTACGTGACTTACAGGAAATTTGAGTTACTTTTTGTGACATAAATAATCTTAGTTTTAAGACTCGTGATTCTAGGTGATTGACGATATCCCCCAAACAAAATCGATTTTCACCATGCGATAAAGCTCCAAATCCAACAAGCTTCCGAGGGTTAGTTCTTTAAGAAACAAGCTTTCAATCGATGTAAACATTTCTTTGGGCAAACAAATATTTGTTACGCGACAGGTCATTCAAATCTTCAATTTTTGACCTTTCGAAGTCATACGCCATAATTTCCCATCACTCACAAAATCAAAGAATCTCGCCTGGCTAATCTCTTATTCTTACTGTTTTACCTTTACAGGCCAAAAAATACACTTGTTATAGCATTTCTTACCTTTTTAAGGCGAAAATGTGGTCTATTAACCTCGGTATTCGTTATAATGGTATCACAAGTCTTGACCATTATCTGTCAGTTGATACCTTCCGTTTACTATCCAATATGTCAACGGTTCAGCGCTTACTAAACGGCGTTTAAAACCCTTGTCGAACAGTCAAGATTGTTTTCCTTTTTATCTGAAGTTCTACGATATCATAATATATCAATATGATTTCAAAATTTATGGTACAGCTGAATTTCCGTATCGAATTTAGAGTACGTAAATAAATGGCCTGGGATTATATGCTAATCATAGACTACGACTTTCTAGGGTAGGGACGGTATGTCCCATTTGCCTTTCTCTGACATCCCAGCGCTTACTAAAAGTGATTTAAAGCCTCTGATTAACTGTTAGATCGGTCGATGTTGTTAATATACCCCAATGATATATATCGTTTGCTGGATATCGTCATCATCAGGAACATATCAAACTTTCCACATAGAAAAGTTGTCCTTCCGCTCGAGACGTTTCTTTTACCATATAAGGAATGTACTTACCATATTTGGAAATTGGAATATACTTTTCTTCACTAAATAGGCGAATTTCTGGCTCAAAACTGCTCAAAATTACAGTAAATCGAGTGAAAACATCACTAACTAGACAGCCATCTTGGTGTTGGCCGAAAAAGGACTGGAAATGTGTAGGGGAGGGGAGCGTGGTTTGTCACCACAGGAAGCCCGCGAACGACAACAATTGTTTGATATGCTGTAAAATAATATAATTTGCGTTTCTGTACTACACAGGGAGCCCGATTCCCTGGGAATCAAATGCTTTTACAATACAATACGATACAATACATCTTTATTCACATTTCCTTTTGTGTTACATTACATTAAATTATATATTTAGATCATTGAAAAGAAAATACTTATTTGGTCAAATAAATAAAGCTAAATATGAAGTTGTAATGAGAGGAAATGCCTGGAGCCTAAATAAACCATATAGTTTCCTAGTTAGACCCTAGTCATGTTTTGTGTCAGTTTGATGTAGGCAATAAACACGAGGAAACAAAATTAAATAATATACAAACAGTAGACAGACAACGACAAAAAGATCGATTAGTGATGTGACATGCATTTACAACTGAGTTGGGTATTACATATCGCGATCGAAAGATAAACAAAGCTGAAATCGGTTTTAGATATTCTACGAACTCAAACATTTCAACAGCTTGTCGTGAAATTGCTTTTTACTGCCGTCAGTGAAGAACATAAAAGGTACCGCCTGACTTTTTTTGATTGAAGGCAGCAGGGAAAAAAAAAAAAAAAAAATTCCAGCTTGTGTTCATTGACTATCGAAAACCGCAGTTATTAATTAGCGATGGTTTAGTGCAGATATTGTAAAGAAAATGGAAGCTGCGTGTTGTTCGTTTAGGTCTATCGTCGGTAGTTCTTGTGGTTTTGATGCCAAAGATCGAAAGCGCCAAACCCAAATTGTACCATTGTTGTCCTGTACAAAAGATATCGCAAGACACTTGTCCACCCTGAGTTTTTCAGGTCCTGAAAATGAGATAGATCTGATATTGTCTAGAGTAGCATTGTATGACAAGTCGAAGGAGAGCATCAAATCGATGACCATCTGCCCTTATCATCGCGCGACGCTTGGGATAAGCTGGACCAGAGGAGGAGGTACAATATGTAGAGTTCCGCAGGAGATTTCAGACCATGGAAAGGGTAAAGGAACCTGGCCTAAAGGTGATCGAGGTTTAGGCAAGCAAGAATCATCTATTATATTACGCAATACTGGCGTGTTTGTCGCTCCTGGATCAGGTAAGTTTTTTTCAAAGAACATATATAACTAGTGACTGTTCATAAGTTGCTCAGTACTGTCTCTTTACGTTAATATATACATCGATATTATTTCAGGTATTTGCAAGAAATGCCGATATCTGATTAAAACAATGGAAAGTAAAGATTCCTCAAAGTCAGATGTCATAGCTATGGGTGAACAGATGAAAGAGTTGTAAGACAATTTGTCATGCGATTATCATTTACACGTACATACTGCCAGGTAAAGAAGTGAGGTCATTTGAAGGTGCTTGAAGTAATTATTTACAAGTGCGGTATTTTACGGATCAGTCGTCATTCTTCACATTTTTTTATCAGTACCAAGACTACACGCTTAAGATATATTTCATATGCAGGTACTTACGCTTTAGCTATTTAGAATTTTTCTTATTCATCTTATGAAACTGATGCCATGGCACAGGAAGCCCACCCAAACGACAAGAAAAGCTACACAAATTTTAAAGAATCAATCCCCTCCTACTCACGCAAACTTTAACATTTAGAACATTTACTTTACAGGAAGACGATGAGGTAACCCTTAAAGCCAGCGCACAAAGTCCAGCTTTTCAGAGCCCACCAAATACTACTATACCTGAAACACCATGCACAGCCTATGAACCCCCAGGACGCTCGCTATCAACAGAAACGGAGGACAAAGACAACTCAGAGCCAATGTCAAGAGAACTGCTAAATTCATTTTTAGCCGCAAGGGACATAAGTCCTATTAGAAACCAGCTGACTACACCATGGGATGAAGCTTCGCAAAGAACTAAGCGACGCTATTCGCGTAAAGCAAAGCAGGTTGTCTTTGCAGCTTTAGAAGAGATTGCGCCTGAAAGCTCAGAAATGTTGTTCAGTGTATTACAGTCATCTGGGCAAAAGGATGAGAACGTTGATAAATCGCTGATGGAGGCTCTTGTTGAATGTTTCAATAACGCAAGTCATTGGAGCACAAGAAGGCAGATCTTGTCGATAATGGCAGATAAGATGCCCTATTCAGCGTTGAAAAACTGGATTCCCGATCTCTCCAGATACAGGTTTAATGTGGCCCGCCACCACGCATTGCTTCATGGAAGAGGTACTCCCGTTACCATTACAAAGAGCCCCCGTATTTATGTGTCAACTGAGAAACTTAACCACTTTTTGACTTTTATCACAAGTGGTCAAGTGATCCAAGATTTGCCGTTTGGAGAAAAGACATTGAAGTTATCTAGCAATACAAAGATCACAGTCCCAAATGTTGTAAGGACATTAATACCTGAACAGGTGGTGCAGCAATACACTACCTATTGTCAAGAAACCTGTTTTGAACCAATAAGCCGTAGCAGTTTATGTAGAGTGTTGAGTGTATGTAGTGCTTCCGTAAGGAAGTCACTACAAGGACTTGACTATTTTTCTGCCGATGGTGCTCAAGCCTTTGATGAAATGGAGGAAGTAGTTCAAAAGCTTGGAGATGAGTACGGAAAAGGTCATTCCTGGGCAAAGAATCAAATCAATAAATTGAAAATTGCAAAGCGCTATTTGAAAAGTGATTACAAGGTATGTAAATCATAGGCGGGTCCAGGATTTTGGTTGATGTTAAAACGATAACATCAAATCTTTGATATTTGCAGGTTCATGTGTCAAAAAGCTCACGAGTCCCCGACCACTGTAGAGCGCACGCTCTCAGTCATGAAAGTGATTCGGATTTCACCACTAAATGTGACCATCAGCACGACCTAAAATGTGACCGGTGTGAGCTGATTCCATCTGTGTTTGATGAAGTTCATTCGGCTTTGGAGGATCTGGCCATTGACAATGAAGAGAAGAAAGAGATGATGTATGTCATCACCCAATCAAAGAAAAATATCCAAGCCTGGAAAGCCCACCTGCTGCGTGCTATCAATCAAGATGAAGCCCGGTTGAACGTTCTTCAGAGTCTGGGTCCAACCTCAGTACATGTAGTATTAGACTGGGCTATGAAGTTTCTCCCAAGGAAATACCGTGAAAGCCAATCTGATTGGTATGGAAAGAAAGGTATTTCTTGGCACATTGCAGTAGCTACAACAAAAAGAGAAGGTCAGTTGGAAATGTTGACATTCGTCCATGTTTTCAAAAGCTGTACCCAGGACAGCTATTCAGTAATGGCTATCATTGATGATGTTGTGGGGCAACTGAAAACTGAAAGGCCTGAGCTCGAGGAGGTATTTCTAAGGCAGGACAATGCCGGCTGTTACCACAGCGCATTCAACTTACTGGCCATGAAAGAAATAGCCAAAAACCACAAAGTTAAATTAAGGGTCGATTTTTCAGACCCTCAGGGCGGTAAAGGGTCATGTGACCGAAAAGCTGCCACCATAAAGAACCACATCAAGGCATACTTGAACTCTGGAAAAGATGTCGAAACAGCAGAACAGATGAAAATAGCCATCGAATCATTGAGTGGTGTCAATGGAGTAAGAGCTATGCTATGCGATCCCCCTTCAATCCCAAATTTAGTGCCTTTGAAATGGGATGGAGTTAGCTTCATCAACAACATCTCCTACAATAAGAATGGCATGAAAGTATGGAGAGAGTATGGCATTGGCGAGGGTAAGACCTTGAAATGGAGTGCATTTAGCCTGCCAAAAAGTATTCTTTTGCCAAAACTAAGCGTCATTAAAGAAGCTACTCCCCCTAAAGCCACTTTTACAGAGGTAACTGCAAGAAAGAGACCAGCAGCAAAATCTAAAAGTATCGAGACCCAGCCTACGCATACGGATGCTGAAAGCTCCAGCTCAGAAGATGAAGAGCAAACGACAAAGCTGTTTCCATGTCCCGACGACGGCTGCATTAAATCGTTCCAGCGTTTTTCATCTCTTCAACGCCATCTTGACGTCGGTAAGCATAAATATGTAATGGAAAGCGAAACACTTCTAGACAAGGCGATGCTGTCATACGCCGTAAAACTTGACCAAGGAGATGCGTCATTGGAGAACCAGCCACTTGAAGAACCAAGTACTTCCCGCACATTGGCATATGGCGATGCTCTATCAAAAGGCTGGGCATTGAAGTCATCCACTGTCCAAAGGAAACGCTTGAACAAAGCTCAAAAGGACTATCTTACCAAGATGTTCGATCTTGGAGAGCAGACAGGGCACAAAGTGGATGCTAACACCGTATCTAATTCTATGAGAAAGGCAAGAAACCTTGATGGCTCTTTTATGTTTAATTCAAGTGAGTACCTCACACCAAAGCAGATAAAAAGTTTTTTCTCACGTCTTGCTAAGAAAAGAAGGGAGGTTAAAGTGGATGACGTGGACTTAGAAGACGAGATGGAGGAAGATGAGGAGGCAAGGCTCGACGAGGAAGAGTTTGAAGAGCTTGCACACAACATAATTAAGGAAATCGGACTCGGTCATCCCATCATGTTTGAAGCTCACAATCTCTGCGAACTAGCTACAAGCTCGAAGCTTTCAAAGTTCTCCATAGCAATGCTGCAAGAAATATGCACTTTTTATGAGCAGGATACCTCTTCAATCAAGGGAACAAGAAAACAGCAATATGTTGATTTGCTTATGGAGTTAATTGGCAATTGCAGCCGTAAAAGGTAGTTATTTCTTTGATCTGTCTTATTGTTTGTTTATAATCATCATCATCATCATCATCATCATCATTATTATTTCATAGCTTAACCTCCCCCTCCCCCCCCCCCCCCCCCCCCCCCCCCCAATTTCTTCCCCGCCGCCAATTGGGCTTCCTGTGTACACAGTTTCTGTAACTAATTCAAATTATATTATTTTGCAGATCATGAACTATGACTTTGACGATATAAGCCGATCTAACAGTTAATCAGAGGCTTTAAATCACTTTTAGTAAGCGCTGGGATGTCAGAGAAAGGCAAATGGGACATACCGTCCCTACCCTAGAAAGTCGTAGTTTATGATTAGCATATAATCCCAGGCCATTTATTTACGTACTCTAAATTCGATACGGAAATTCAGCTGTACCATAAATTTTGAAATCATATTGATATATTATGATATCGTAGAACTTCAGATAAAAAGGAAAACAATCTTGACTGTTCGACAAGGGTTTTAAACGCCGTTTAGTAAGCGCTGAACCGTTGACATATTGGATAGTAAACGGAAGGTATCAACTGACAGATAATGGTCAAGACTTGTGATACCATTATAACGAATACCGAGGTTAATAGACCACATTTTCGCCTTAAAAAGGTAAGAAATGCTATAACAAGTGTATTTTTTGGCCTGTAAAGGTAAAACAGTAAGAATAAGAGATTAGCCAGGCGAGATTCTTTGATTTTGTGAGTGATGGGAAATTATGGCGTATGACTTCGAAAGGTCAAAAATTGAAGATTTGAATGACCTGTCGCGTAACAAATATTTGTTTGCCCAAAGAAATGTTTACATCGATTGAAAGCTTGTTTCTTAAAGAACTAACCCTCGGAAGCTTGTTGGATTTGGAGCTTTATCGCATGGTGAAAATCGATTTTGTTTGGGGGATATCGTCAATCACCTAGAATCACGAGTCTTAAAACTAAGATTATTTATGTCACAAAAAGTAACTCAAATTTCCTGTAAGTCACGTAACCGGATATTTATATAGCATAGAACACGGTTTTAGGGATTTTAAGTTGATTAGAATCGATTTTTGTACCGAACTCGGTCGGTAAACTCAACGCAAATTTTGGCCGCTAAAATGGCGATTTCGGGAGGACTTTTTAAAACGGCATTTTCTCAAAAATAAAAATATATTTTCCTTAAAAAACTATGCAGTGCATTTTGTGATATAATAAAGTACATCTGGACAAAATTTGAGCAAAATCGATTTTTCAACCGTGGCCGCGAAATATCGAATTTGTTTGATTTTTGCTGACATGCACTCTTAAAACAAATACTAAGAAATGTCCAAAGATTGAATAGAAATCTTAATAAAAGATTTCAGAATTGATTATCTTTACGAAAGTGATCAAAAGTGGATAACAAGTGTCACTGTGAATGGAATTCTCGGTTGAAAGAAACGTGGTTTTGCTCAATTTGACAGCCAGAAAACATGGCAGCGAAGTTGGTTGTTTCGTCTTGCCTCGAGAAGATATTTTGTGGAGCTGAAGAGCTATCGCTGGAAAAAGTTTGAAGCTGCTGACTGTTTCCTTGAAATACTTGTATTCTTTATCGGGCGGTGCATTTAAATCATGAGAAAGCACGTTACTGAACAACCGCAGCTGTCCTGACGGAGGACGTGTGTTGTAGCTCCTGAGGGAATTCTCTTTGCGGTGACCAACGAGAGATTGTCATGATATTACGATCAGAAAGACCTGCATGAGACCATAGGGTTATGCCTGTGGCCCTGACACAAGTCAAAATGTGGAACTTCGTCTTCAAAATACATTTTTGAGGGCGTTTTTTTCCTCGAAAGAAACTGTAAATTTTTAATTTTTGAACTTGTACCGGGAAAACACGAAAGTTGTGACGTCACAACTGTGTTTACATACCCTCATGCAAACATGGCTATCAACCAATCACAGCGTGCGTACTATTTAATTTATTTTATAAATATCGTATGGTAAGAGTTTCCTTTGAAATCAAACATCATCTGTTTGTAAATTGATTGGTCATTGATTAATTCTTGATTATTATTATTATTATTTTTAATTCAGCTAGGCCATAATTTATGTATCCCACATGGGAAGGATTTTTTGAAGGTTCATAGCCTTCAGCGACACAGGTGGAACTTTGGGTCAGCTGGTCATAGCAAGTGGTTAATCAACTACGGTCAAGGGGCCGACTAACCTTTCCCTTAAGCTTCGACCGAGTTTCCTGATCAGTCTGTAAATCCTCGGATAGCGGTGTCGGGGCCGAAATCTCAGGCGTAGCCGTAATTTATAAATGCTTCGCGCTGCCATACTGCGCTTAAGCACTGGTTCTGGAGGCATGGTCCTATTAAATTCAGAAATAAACTAATTACCAAGAACAGTCGCTTTCCTGAAATAGTGATTACTAAATTTTTGGCAGCCCTCTTGAATTAATTATGTGATGCTGGTCGTGCCCGGGGCGAGCACGTACAACATTCATAAAGCATGGCGGGGCGGTTTTCAAATGATTTTATGTGAAGTCTTGGTGTATTTCTCATATTGTTCCAACTACCAACAACTAATTCAATTGCTTTTTTAGATGTGCTTCTCACAGGAATTCCAATAGACTCATTTTTACTCAGTCTGAAAACGTAAGAGCGCTCGCAGTCCAGCTTCTCATTCAAAAACGTAAAGTTCTAAGAAAAAAATACACCCTTATTGCTGTGCCGTCGTACTGTTATTCACGTCAATCGGACCCTTCCACGTTTTTTTCTCAACTTTTGATAAGAACAAGCTAGCAAAAGGGTGAAAAATGGAAAATGGTAATGATCTAGATCTAATATTAAGCACATTTTGTTACTAAATACTTGGTAAATTTAACACAGCAATCAAAACATGCTCGACATTTGAGTAAATATTCCTTTCGAAAAACGGTTCATGAAAAGTTCAAATAGAATGTCATATTGCAAAGAAATCTTCTCTGATAAACTTTAGCACAATTCAAAAAATCAGGTAACTATTCGTTGATTCGCGATCGGGTCCAGGAGTTATTTAGCGTCGAATTACCCCACCCAGACTTCTAAGTTAATATGCACATGCTATCTGACTAACAGGGCTGTTAAGTTGTGACGTATTTCCTGGCTAAGATAAGGTGAAAAGGTTCTGGAACATCCACCTGAAGCAAGTATAAGGTTTGGAAAACAAATCCTGTTACGAAGAAAACAGTAAGAAATTTTATTATAGAACTTCCTTTTCGTTTCGGACCCCGGTAGTCCGTCTTCCTATGACGTCACAGCTTTACAGACTATCATTACAAACAACACATCATTCAATAAATTGCATTTTATCACTTAATAACGGAAGTTTAGTCCGAAAGCTTGTTTTCTTATCGTATATGTATTACAAGAGCAACTCATTTTTATCGAATTATAAAAATAAAAATATGAGATCACAACCACAAAATAATAAATACACTTTATTCAAAACCCGAGTTCATTCTTTTGATTTAATTGAATTGTTAATGTATATATAAAAACATCCCGAGTAAGCATTTTTCTTCTGATGCATGGATAACAATAAATGAGCTGAAGATCCAATATTTTTGTTACTTGTTCTTAGGAGCCGATAGGAGTGTTTATGCAATTAAAACTAAAACTTTTAGTTAAAAGGAAGGAAAATATTTTGTATCGGGATATTTTCTAAATAGAGGGTTCGCAGTTGAAACTTAGAGGGTTCGATTGCTGTTTATGAGGAGGCCTGGGGCGAATCGACCTGAATTACCCTACAGACGACCCACCCCTGAAAGACGAAACATTCAAATAAGATAGATATGATGGAAACAAAAGCCAGTTGAACCATGTCGTGGATGAAACCTTGTCAGTCAGTCTATTTGCGTTGTTTCTTTTTAGCAAACATTGTTTCTTTTGTTCATACGTTATGTAGGATCCCAAGTTGTAACTGCGACGGGTTCGTCTTCTAGTAGAAGCATGGTAGGTGTTGCATTGCGTTGGAGCTGCTGTTGCTGGACATGTGGTGTTCTTCAGTGGACAACTTTCTGAAAATAAGCCGGCAAATATAGATTACGCTATTACTCCTGTTTTATTTAGTGCATTCACCTCCCAACCCTGGGACCTCAGTATATTTTGTGATTGTTAGGTCTCTCAACCCTTGATTGGAAGTTTTTCTCTACCAGGTTCTTCGATGTTTAGGTTCCTGAATACCCATCATATATCCATCACGCTAAATCCTACGGTGGCCCACAAGGGTCACGGCAAAATAAGAACTCACGGCAAAAGAAAGCGAACCCACGGCAGAACAGAGAGAACCCACGGCAGAACAGAGAGAACCCACGGCAGAACAGAGAGAACCCACGGCAAAAGAAAGCAAACCAACGGCAGAACAGAGAGAACCCACGGCAGAACAGAGAGAACCCACGGCAGAACAGAGAGAACCCACGGCAGAACAGAGAGAACGCACGGCAGAACAGAGAGAACCCACGGCAGAACAGAGAGAACCCACGGCAGAACAGAGAGAACCCACGGCAGAACAGAGAGAACCCACGGCAGAACAGAGAGAATCCACGGCAAAACATAGAGAACCCACGGCAGAACAGAGAGAACCCACGGCAAAACATAGAGAACCCACGGCAGAACAGAGAGAACCCACGGCAGAACAGAGAGAACCCACGGCAGAACAGAGACAACCCACGGCAGAACAGAGAGAATCCACGGCAAAACATAGAGAACCCACGGCAGAACAGAGAGAACCCACGGCACAACATAGAGAACCCACGGCAGAACAGAGAGAACCCACGGCAGAACAGAGAGAACCCACGGCAGAACAGAGGGAACCCACGGCAGAACAGAGTGAAGTCACGGCAGAACAGAGACCAAAAGCCACGGCGGAAGTAAAAATTCCACGGCGGAAGTAAAAATCCACGTCGGAAGTAATATTTTGTATTACCCATAACACAGTGCTCACAAATACGCTGATTCAAAATGGCGGAAACCGAAGATCAGAAAAGTGACATTATTAGATATTTGTTTTATCGGGGCTATAGTTATGGAGAGATGCTCGAAATGCTCTCTAAGAATTATGAAATCGAAATGAGTTTAAGGACGTCTTAGAGAGTGGAATCTTTCCAGACGAAACATGGAATACGACATCAATGTTGTAAAAGGCGAGATTTCCCAACATTTAGATGGCCCAGACTCATCAGTTGGATATCGCTCTGTTTGGCATGCTCTTCGTTTAAAAGGCATGATAGTACTACGTGTGGTCGTGCAAGAACTAATGAAAGAAATGGACCCAGAAGGAGTTGAGTCAAGGAAGAGACATAAGCTGAGAAGAAGAGAATACTATTATCAAGGGCCAAATAGTGCTTGGCATGCTGATGGATACGACAAATTGAAGCCATATGGTTTTCCTATCCACGGTTGCATCGACGGCTTCAGTCGAAAGGTATTGTGGCTATACGTAACACGATCCAATAATTACCCGGATAATATTGCTGCATATTATCTAGATGCTGTAGAACAATTTGGTGGATGCCCACGCGAACTGGACACTGATTTGGGTACCGAAAATGGAACGCTGGCTGGAATACAATGTTTTTTCATGAATAACCCTGATTCTCACAGGTATGTGACTTCCCCTCGAAATCAAAGAATTGAAAGGTGGTGGAGCTTCTTGAAAAAAAATTGGTCGACCTGGTGGATAAATTTGTTCAAGGATATGGTAGAGAAGGGGGTCCTTAACACAGGTGACCAACTGCACTTAGAATGCCTGTAGTTCTGCTTTTCTAATTTGCTACAAAGGGATCTGGACAGGGTCAAGGAGTCCTGGAACACCCATTATATTAGGAAATCTCACCATGATACTGTAGCAGGGAGACCTGATGCCATGTATACGTTACCTGAAAGACATGGAGGTATAGATAATCTGATTGTTCAAGTTCCAAACAGTGACTTGAATTATGCCTACAACCACCTTGTAGAAAAAGATGAAGATAATGAGTACCAAGAGTATTTCCGATATGTCATTAGAAATCTCGGTGCAAGGTCACCCAAACACTGGAGAGAAGCATTTGAATTGTACACCCGGTTATTAATTATCGCAGTGGATGGTTATTAAGAATCGAAAGTCAGGCTATCGATAGCCTGATAGCTAAGCTATTGATAGCCTGATAGCTAAGCTATCGATAGCCTGATGGCTAAGCTATTGGTAGCCAAGAAACTAAGCTATTGATAGGCAGGCTATCGATAGCCTGATAGCTAAGCTTTTGATAGCCTGATAGCTAAGCTATTGATAGCCTGATAGCAGGAGGAGAGGAGGTAATCTTACATCGACCTCTTATCAAGGTCTCATCGACTCTCAATCATAGAAAAAATAAGCAAATATAAAATTATTATAAAATCATTTATTAATTTTGGTATTTCAAATGGTCTTGGCCATGGGCTTCCTGTGTTTTTCAATAACTAAATCGGATATGGGCTTTCTGTAGATTTGTGCATTCATAAAATTGTTCTGATGCCGTGCCTTATTTATCACGTGACCAATGATTGAAGGAAAGAGATATGACAGCATTAATAAGCTTGAATGCCAAGGGAACTCCGAATCATTGTACTATGGTCCAGTATGAAATAGAACGATCGCTGTTTATATAATAAAGAACAAGATAACAGAACTAATCATTTTCAGCTGATTTTTGCATAATTAGGAAGAACTTAGTAGGTCTTATTGTTTATCGTTTATGAGTCATTAAGTGCATTGTGTTGGATACAAAAGTCAGCAAATACTCGAAGTATTTCTTGAGTTTGATAAGTTTGGAAGATTTACGCTTTGTTGATTGCTGAACTTTGGTGTTTGCTTTTAAAAGAATTATGGAAGGATGTTATCATGAATTTGCTCAACGCATAATATTGTTTCAAAAAAACATTTATTTTCATTAGTCCTTTGAATTCATTGACAGTAGCGTGATATCCTCGAGAGCCTAATTGGAATAATGTAGCCATTGCGTTTCTCAAAAGTAAATTTTTAGGTCTTGCTTGCTTACTTGGTTGGTTGAGTTTTGGAGTTAAAAATTCAAAATCCCCGCGCTCTATAAATTGGATTGGTAAACAAAAGACCTGTCCAAACTTGTCTGACAATAGTCTCCCCGTCGTTTTATGGTAACGATTTAATAAACAATAGTTTGCTCGTCATTTTATGGTAACGATTTAATAAACAATAGTCCGCTCGTCATTTTATGGTAACGGTTTAATAAACAATAGTCTGCTCGTCATTTTATGGTAACGATTTAATAAACAATAGTTTGCTCGTCATTTTATGGTAACGATTTAATAAACAATAGTTTGCTCGTCATTTTATGGTAACGGTTTAATAAACAATAGTCTGCTCGTCATTTTATGGTAACGATTTAATAAACGATAGTCTGATGACGTCAATTGGTCGTCATGGTAACTTCAAATAATAACTACCCGTCGTTTTATGCTAACATTTGATGAATGATTAATGTCCCCGTCCTTCCCCGTCCTTCCCCGTCCTTCCCCGTCCTTCCCCGTCCCCTTCCCCGTCCAAAAAAGGGCTCGTGCCATCCCTACACTACTACTTTCATTTGATCGCATTTCAATTTGATTGCAGCTTGAGCATCTCCACGGTTTCAATTATTTCTCTTGGTAAAAAGTGAATAACATTATAGACAAGTTACTTGTCTTACCAATAGCTGTGCAAATGAGTCTCGGTACAAATAAAACAAGGTACACCACAAATCTCAAGATGATCATGACTGCAGGAACAACATTACTGAGAGACGGTAGAACCAACGACCAAAAGATAATGACATCTTCAAGAAGTGAGACTGGAAAAGAAAAAGATATGCATGTCTTTCTCTTCGATTCATAGTTCCAGGAAAACCTGCATTGTTATCTCTTCCTTAATTTGAGGTTCGTTAACTACTTATTTGATCTACGACTTAGCCATGCCCAAACTTAAATCAGCCCGGAGGTTGTTTCAGGGTTCCATCTGCAGTTAGCCATACCCTCATTTGAAGTTTTTTGAAAGTATTTTGTATTTTCAATATGAAGCTGATTGACTTACCGCCACCTGACAGGATAAGTCTGGGTACATATAAACTGATTTGAAGTAAAAATCCCAGGACGATGAGAATCCAGAACAAATCACCTTCTTTTCTTTGAAGTCTCCTCTGCCTGGTAGACCTTAGTCGATCATGCAATGCCTGAAAAAAGTAACGAAAAGAATTTTCAGTTTATTTATAGAAATAGTGTCTTGCGTTAGTTAAAAGGTTTTTTTCTTACTATTTCTTTGACACTTTTCGAAGAAGCTCTAACTTTCGTTGAAAACTTGTCTGTTTCGTACAATAAGTACATAGTATCATCTAGAGAATTTGAATCTGGAGTATTGTGGAGAATTGAGGAAGTCCGTCTTTTTAATTCTTTATCATATAGTTAACATTTCATACATTGCTATTATAACATGTTTTTCAGCATGCACTAATCCAGCTATCTCTGCAAGGTCTAATGGTTTCACAGGTTTCAAAAAACTTCCATCATTCTCCATCCTCAGTTTTTTTGTATATTGTCTTTTATTTTTTACTTACTTATCTACTTACACACACTTACACACACATACACACACCAAACACACTTTAATACACTTACACATAGTTACTAACATTCACAACACTTACACACACTTACACACACTTAACAACGCTTACACACATACACACAAACACAATTGCACACACCTACACACAACAAATACATAAAAACACACTTACACAAACTTACACACACTTACACACACTTACACACACTTACACACACTTACACACACTTACACACACTTACACACACTTACACACACTTACACACACTTACACACACTTACACACACTTACACACACTTACACACACTTACACACACTTACACACACTTACACACACTTACACACACTTACACACACTTACACACACTTACACACACTTACACACACTTACACACACTTACACACACTTACACACACTTACACACACTTACACACTTACACACACTTACACACACTTACACACACTTACACACACTTACACACACTTACACACACTTACACACACTTACACACACTTACACACACTTACACACACTTACACACACTTACACACACTTACACACACTTACACACACTTACACACACTTACACAAAATTAAACACATTTACACAAACTTATACGCACATACACTTACACTTTTACTCATTTACACTGACTTACACACAGTTACACACAGTTACACAAACTTACACACACGTACACACATTTTTGCACACATTTACACACACTTACACACTCTTATAGACCTTTATACATACATACACACAGAGTTACACACATTTACACATATTTACAGACTTACACACACTTGGTAATCAATTCTAGGAGGGGAGGGGAGCGCCGTTTTTGTCTATTGGCAAACATAAATTCAAGCACCAAAAACGAAATACATGTCGTCCCATCTGCGGGGAGGGGGTGGGGTTTCGCACCCCTTGCACCCGTCTCCTAAGAAGCCCCTGTAAAATCAGATCTGAAGTCGATTAGTTCTTAAAACTAGTTGCGGGTAGCAGACCAATTATTTTGTACAATTTATCATTCAAGAAAATAATAATGTGCTTATGTTGTTGTTGTTGTTGTTTTAAGCGAGCAGGACGACAATATTGTGAAAACCCACTGTTAGAAAATCGGTCCGTACGGCGGCAAACATAACTCCAAAATGATATTTCTAATACACCGTTAATAGCCTAAATGTTTGAGCCACTATTTGTGCTAAATTCAGAAACATCTGAGTGTTTAACTTTTGACGCAAAACAAAAAAAATTAGTCACCTTAGCCTGAAACAAAGTCAATATATATTTATTTCAAAAAAGGTTGTCATCACCAAAGGCGATAGGTAATAGGCGAAAAGCAATAGGAGATAGGTCATTCCAAGATCCACGGCAAGAATAGCTGGAATGACTGATTCAATGCATGTTCTTTGCATTCAACCAATCCATTCCATGTCGGAATGACCTATCGCCTACTCGCCTTTGGCGATGACAACGTTTAGACAACGTGTATCTTAGAGAATACTTTTGTAATTCTAAAAGTTAAGTAGACTAATAATATAATCTTGGGTTGTGAATCTTTTAACGCTAAATTTAATTTTAAAAGCCTTGTTTGACTCAAGTGAACTGCAAGGTAAAAATACTTTTTTTAGATTTAGTAGAATATGAACAATAGGCCATGTATCGCTATGTAAAAGGATTACTATCCCTTTAGCTTCGGCAGAAAGGGTAAAAATAAAACACCTCCGGTGGGACTCGAACCCACAACCTTTGAATTAGAAGTCCAACGCGCTAATCCATTGCACCACGGAGGCTGTGATTGATAAGATTCCCTGCCTGAAGATCTTCAATAAATACAATGCATAAATCAAGGTAATAAGGCAAACGGCTGTAGAGCCAGTTGCAATTTATCAGCGTGCAAATAAGTCAGGCTTTAGTTCTCTTTCTGAGCCAACGCCTCAAAATAGTTATTTCAAAACAATATAAATTTTCAACTATTCTTATTTGAGTACTTAAATCATTACTGAAATTATTGAAATCTTATTAATGCATGGCTTTTCTTTAAATGCCTCAGTCTTCAGTGTAGAAAGACATGCTCCTTTTATATGTTGTTTTACACTGGTCTTTTTTGTTTTATCCAAAACAATAGCTTTAAAAAGTCAGCAGTGGATCTAAAATAAAGAAAATATAACTTTATTGTTTCTCTTCAATAAATTTACGCCATGCACACAATTGAAACTTACCAAAATATCAGCCATAACCACCTTTTGTCAGTTATAAATGAACCATGGTCAGTCCAACAAATATGTATTAATGACACGAAATAACACATGCTAAAAGATTCAGCTTAGGTATTCATACTTATATTATACTTTCATTTTTCGTCTTTTCAATTCACATTTCCTTCACTTTCTTCTTTTTCTCATATTTATTCGTCGTCCTCATAGCTTCGAATATGAAACAAAACAATCAGCGATGAAGCTTTTTATCAAATTGATATTTTAACTTTTATACAGCATCTGTTTCCGTAGTTAATAATAATGATGCAAAAATTTCTCACTTCTGGTTGGTTGAGAGCAGTGCTGTTTTCCTGAAACACCAGTGCAAAAATGTGAAAAACCTTTCGGTGATTGGTTGAAAAGACAAAAGAAATTCAAACTAGCCAATCAGATCACAGCAGTTGTCATAGCAACAGAACAGCCTTCCCTTGTTATTTTAGAATTAAGAAGGAAAGAAAACATCGGTTGGGCCACAGACATTGGTATTCAATGATGGATTAAAGGGGCACTTGGATGAAAATGGATAAAATTGGAAATTGGAAATGATTTTAAACTTAATTAAACGTATCAATATGTCCCCAATCGTAGCCAAGCTACACATTTTCTTCACAGTAAAAATTATCAATTTTATTTAGCATAGAAATTTTGAGCAAATGACGTCATTTACTCAACCCTATTGTTCTTTTCTCTTTTAACCCAAAATTTTTTAATTCCAAGTGGCTCCCAGGCGAAACTTTTCACTAATCTGGTTTACATAATCATAATTGAGTCAAATTATCCTCAAGATTAATACTTCAATTATTCGGACTTTGGAAAATTGGGGCGCTTTCATCCAAGTGCCCCTTTAACTATATCATAACATAAGAGAAACGTGTCCTGGCTATAACTTACATTTTAGAACACTGGGCTACTTTTTAGTACGGAAAATAATAAGTAATAGTGAAGAAGGGTATCCAAAAACCTGTAATGTTATCAATCATTATCAAAAACATTGTAATCTAGATCAATAAAAACTAAGTAATAACCTTGATATATTTAGTTTATATGTGCATGCTTAGTTAGGGAATGTGCAATAATTATCAGGAGGGGGGCTGAAAAATGAGATATATCAAGCAAAAGATTAGGAAGTACCCTCCCCCCCTTAAAATTTTTAGTTCTTATTCCCTTCCTCTGTTATGTTAAAAATAACGTTGAATCCTCCTATCCCAATGATTACCATCCTTCAATTAGAAATGTCTTTATGTGACTACCTGTTGTCATGCTATTGCAAGCCTGTGCTTACTTGTTCGTTGTCCTCGTCTGCAACAAATAGTACTTCAGAAGAATGTTTAACAAAATCGTCCATTTCAGAGTCATCTGTTTCCACATCAGAGCTGTTTTCAGAAGAATCAGAGTCGCATTCGGAATCACTAGACAGGAATTCTGTACTACTATCACTGGAATTAATTCTTTCATCCCTAGGTGTTTCAGCAAGAGCACAATTAAGGACACGTGCTACTAGCGCAGTTTTATTTCCTGTTAATACGTTTAGATTGTTGTGCTTGAGGTAGATCTTTAGTTGTTTTGCTGTCAGAGCTTTGACTTCGTATTCATCTTTCCAGTTAATGTTTGGAAGGATGTTTCGTTCAGCTTTTCTTTATTGAGCTTTCAATTCAAGAAACTCAAGATGTTGAACAAAGCGTTTGAGAGTGGTTACATCAACCATCAATTTCTGGCACACCTTCTGCATTTCATTCACTTTGGATGAGGTTAACCTACCAGAAGCAAATATCTGCTTGAATTTGCACACATGGAAGCTGTCGGTCGACTTCTTATATACATTTCGAATAAAACTTAAGGCCCCCCCTCCGTCAAATTAGTGATTTTACTTTGAGCCTCCCCCCCCCCCCCCCCCCCCCCCACTATTTTAGCAATTTCATGTGATGCCCCGCCCCCTCTGGTTTTTCAGTGAAATACCCGCTTGTATACGTCATTTCAAGCCATGCAATCAGCGCGCGCATTTAACATAGCGCTATAAGTTATTTAAATGAATAATAAAATCAGTGTGAAAAAATCTACCTTTCGCAAAAATTGAAAACGATAATAAGCTGTGACATCATAAGGTAATTCGTGACGTCATGAACAGTTTTCATAGGTTGAGTCAGCACGGCTTCGAGCTAGTGCGCGAGCTGTGTTTACTCTATGCTAATAGCCTAGCAACAGCCTAGCTGACTGAATTGATGAGAGATATATTATATTTCCCTTTGAAACCAAACATCCTCTGTCTGTAAAACGATTGATCATTTATTAATTCTTTTCTTTCCTTTTTCCTAAATTCAGCTAGGCCATAATTTATGTATCCCACATGGGAAGGATTTTTTGAGGGTTCATAGCCTTCAGCGACACAGGTGGAACTTTGTGTCAGCTGGTCATAGCAAGTGGTTAATCAACTACGGTCTAGGGGCCGACTAACCTCTCCCTTAGGCTTCGGCCGAACTTCCTGATCTGTCTGTATATCCTCGGATAGCGGTGTCGGGGCCGAAATCTCAGGCGTAGCCGTAAATGCTTCGCGCTGCCATACTGTGCTTCAGCACTGGTTCTGGAGGTATGGTCCTATTAAATCCAGAAATAAACTAATTACCAAAAACAGTCGCTTTCCTGAAATAGTGATAACTAATTTATTGGCGGCCCTCTTGAATTAATTGTGTGATGCTGATCGTGCCCGGGGCGAACACGTGCAACATTCATAAAACATGGCGGGGATGCGTTTTCAAATGATTCATGTAAAGTATTGGTATTTCGCATATTGTTCCAACTACCAACAACTAATTCAATTGCTTTTTTAGATGTGCTTCTCACAGGAATTCCAAGACACTCATTTTTACTCAGTGTAAAAAAAGTAAGAGCGCCCGCAGTCAAGCTTCTCATTCCAAAACGTAAAGTTCTAAGTAAAAGACACCCTGATTGCTGTGCCGTCGTACTGTTATCCACGTCAATCGGACCCTTCCACGTTTTTTTCTCAACTTTTGATAAGAACAAGCTAGCAAAAGGGTGAAAAATGGATGGAAAATGGTAATGATCTAGATCTAAAGTAGTTATGACCCCCCAGATAGCGCACTTACGAGGGGAGGGGTGGTCTAAATTCCTGAATACCACCTTAAGAATGTAGGGGGAGGGGAGGTTGGAATGTAGAACAGGGTCAAAGTACGAATTCCAATCACCAAGGCGGGAATTTGAAATATGAAATATGAATACATATTTTTATGGAGAGAAAAGTTTAAAAGCCCGATCAAAATCAGCAGAATCACTTGCTCATCACCTTCGTCGGAAAAACCCCACTTGCACTCAGCTTTAATCCAGAGTACGGATAGATTAGTTAACATGTCATCGGGAAAAATAATACAAATCGGAGACCGTGCAAAATCACTACATTGCAACTTAACAATAGAAACTTATATGTATTTTAGGTAAATTCCATTTATAATATACTGAATTCAGATTGCTTTGAAGAATTCAGGTATGTATATATAAATTGTTTAGAGTAATCAAACTTGCCATGCAAAATACTGCCTCCCATAAATACATATGTCCAAAAAGTAAAGGCTTGAAATGAAAGTTCTACTATTAAACTGATATTTTCTTTCAATTAACATTCACTTATTGACTTGCTGAACTATTTTTTTTCGAAGTAACAATATTAAATTGTTTTTTTTTTTCACATGTAGGCACTTCATGTATGAATACAGGCATTTGACAAAGTATGTTAAAGACCAGGCCCCAGTATGAAAATATGTGTGATCACAGTGTGATCACACATGTGATCACACCCTGTGATCACACCGTGATCACGTGTAAAAACTTTTGACGCGTGATCACACTTTGATTACACTAAATAACCCGTGATCACATGATCACACATGCGTGATCAAATGTTTGTGATCACGCATGTGTGATCACGGTGTGATCACAGATGATAGCAATGGTGATCACAGTGAAGCAGTCACTGTGATTAGACTGCATGTGATCACACTAACAATATGGGAAAACCTGGGAACACAATATTAAAATATAATAAAAAGTAGTTTATTCTACCTTCATATATATTATTTCATCATACATCTCAGGTATAGAATAGTATATGTACTTTTTAGCTGGTATAATAATAAATGATCATGATAATGTCTATACGTGTACTGAGCTATTGATGTCAGTATTTTATAATATTATCATGATGTATATATCTTAAATCTTTAAAGAAATCAAAAAACTCTTTATATACAGAAGAAGCTTAAGAAATGAATATCAGCTATGATAATCGCTGTTGTCCATGTAAATTTCGGTCAGTTTAACTCTAAAACACTGAGTCCATTTTGATTAGTAATATTGTACAAAATGTGAATTATTAAAATAGATAGTCATGCACTTATCTTCTCTTCAGTTTTCAACGCCACCCCACATCTTACACCTGCCATTGCGGACCATTCTGCACTTTGAATCAATGATTTTTTTCATGTCCTCCCATGACAGCTTAATTCTGGTGTTTTGCTAAATTTCATTTGATGTTGCTCAAAAACCGCACTCAGGCGGATTGAGTCCAGTTTTCTGAGCTTTTCTCCCTTTCCTTCAACACTGCTTTGAGCAGCTTCCTGGCGGCTAAACACAATTTCAAAAACTTTTAATATAAAGTTTTTTGGCAATTTTGTTGTTATTTTGTCCAGCAGTCTTTTAGGGACATATACGCCCCTGGAAGAACTTTTTCGTCAGCGGGAGGTGCAATATCGGCTTGGGAAGGAAAGGGTGGTAAGTTAGGCTTAGCTGGCATGATTTTAGTCACCGTCGGAGCTTCTTTTGGTGACAAGCTGCCACTGTGGACTGGAGAAGAAGCAACTGTACTTGTGAAACTGGTATTGTTAGAATCGTCGTCTCCACCACATGAAGCTTCCGGCTCCACAGGGATGCCCAATTTTGCTGGCATCCCAGTGGATTGTATTGCACTTTTATGCAGTTTCTGCATTTAAGAAATGATAAAATTACATTTCTCATTTCTTGGATGCTGTTTCTCAAGCCTTGAACTTCACTGGCAAGCTCATGAACTTTCATTTCCAGGCTTCCCACGTTGGAGGTTGTTGATTGAAGCTGAGTGCTGGTATTCGTCTCAATCGGCCTGGAGCTTGTTAAATCAACTGAAAGCAATAATGAAAAGCAATTCAAACCACAGTGTACGTTAACGACATGTTGAGACTGATACATTTGCTTTTTGCACCATGCTTAAGCTTTAAGTAAGAACGCATTTGATTTGTCAATAAAATAAAAAAGTATCTACTTCTTGATATCCGTTTAAAGAATTTTGATTTTTTCGCAAATTTTATTTGTTTAAACTGCGATTTACTTCGTAAACTGAAGACAACTTTACCATAAGAAAATACAGCAAACTCAGATTATAGTTAACTTTAGTGCATTGTTACTTTATTAGTGGAAATAGATTCGGATTTTCGTGTGAGTTACCGGCAGTAGAATTTTGAAAGATGAAAACCGTTCTAAAGGCAATAAATTATTTACTTCACGAGAATGTGTTGGATTTACATTTAACTGTATGCCCGATCATTTTAATAGCTAGAAATATTAGAACGGGATATGATCATCTTTGCTCATTGAGCGTTGGTTCTTTTATAAATAGATTGCATCGCCTGTTGTAGTTCCGAAAATCCGATCCAAGAATGTCATAACCTTCGATACTGTTAATTGTTTGACCTGAAAATACTCTTCTGATGAAGATCGAGATATCAACAAGGAAGATGGCAAATGTTCTTTTTATGCCCAACGAAACATGATTATTGGCAGTCTAATAAAGCCATACTAAGTAAACACCGGAAATGACATTAATCGTAAGCAATTAAAATTCCTGACAGATGTACGTCAGACTATGAGCATGCTATCGTGATCGTGATGGCTTTGAAAATCTTCCGATCTCTTACGCTGGTTTGTCTTGCACGTAAAAGGAAATTAAGTGGGAATGTAAATATAACACTTTTGTGTGCTTGTCACTTGAAACACCTCACCAACATTAAGGGCATTTACAGTGAAAGCAAAGAGTGTCAACTGATCACACAAATGTCGTGACATGACCCTAATTGGATAATGAACATGGTCGTGCATGCGATGCTTTAAAACACGCGAAGCAAAAGGAATTAAAACCGTATTATGATTCTCGTGAAGTAGAAAGTACAAGAAAGTGATCTATCGTTCTGAAGTGCACAAGAAAGCCTCGCTCAATTACCGCAGGTATGTAGGAAGTCTAGGAAAGCATGATATTGTCAGACATGGTACTATGTTGTTGATATCTACTTCATCCATTGCTGCAGAACATATCAAAGCTGATGCCATCATTCACTATGGTAGAGCTTGCTTAAGTCCGTAAGTACAGAGTTGCCTTATTGTGTAGTCTAGAGGCCCAATAAGAAGCCTTAAAATGGAGCAACAATGAAAAGGGGGTAATGGAAGGGGGGGGGGGGGGGGGGGTGGTTGTAGGTAATAGGTGCCCCACCATTGGCTTCGTAAGAAATGTAAAACATAACCTTTATCTTTATTGTTTCTTTACATTTTTAGGACAAGACGTTTAGCAGTCTGTTATGTATTTGGCAAACAAGAGTTAAATATTGATTCTTGTCATCAACACTTGAATACTTTGTTACCTGACAAAACCACAAGTATAATTATCATGTATGATGTCATTTATTACCATTGTATAGGTAAATATCAATAATATTGTCTTAGTATTGTGTTACTGCATAATTTTAGACTTGAATATAGAGTTTTGTATGCTGTGATTGGTCAAGCAACCAGTGATTATGAGACGATATTAACTGCTCAAGCAGTGTTTATGAGGTTTTCCAAAGTTTGCCAGAGCAGAAGTAATTAATTTTTTTTTATTCTGATTTTTTCTTCACAGAAACACTCGAAAATAAACTACGAAAAGATTATAAAAATATGGTGGTTTCCAGACTAGAACCAACATTAACAAATAAAGTAATAAATCATTCTATAAATTCTAAAAAAAATAAACATGAAGAAAAGGAACATGAAGAAAATATTGAGGAAAAAGAAAATGGGAAGAATGGAAAACATTGGATCCGAAGGTAAGGAGAATCATCATCATAATCATCATCATCATCATGGCTGACCATATCAGGAGACGCATAAGGCCTTAAATTTACACTAATTTGTCCAATCATTCTATGCCACTGTTTTAGCTGCATTTTAGGCATGGATCAGACCCAAAAACATCATTACAGCCTCAGTACCAACGCTTCTTGGGCTGTATTCACAATGTGTAGTTCCAGATATTATCCACTCCCCTCCCCCCCAACCCCCCACTCCTGGTAATTTTCTTCCATACGAACTCTGTAATTTTTCTGACCCCCCACCCTTTGGAAATTCGAAATTTCTCTATGGGGGGTATGGATAATTTCTGAAACTATACGGTAATGCTTTCGGCTTCTGTAACACTACATTGTTTTAGCCCTGTATCCAACCAGGAGCACTACAGGATTCAAATTACTTACATAACCAATCAGATCATTGCTCCAATTCTGGATACGGGTTTGTGGTATGGTAAAGTGAGAAATGTACCAAACTTATTTTTACTCTGTAAAAATCAACATGTGAGTTGAGCATTGTGTGCATAGAATATTAAATGAAGTGGTAGTGGGTTTGAAAGAAAAGTGTCCCCAATTAGTGCAAAAGCACTAGAACGACTAGACACTTAAATAAAAGGGATTTATTTATTTATTTAAACTGCTCATAACTGTAATGTCGACGTTATTTTAATGCTCTGCCCTTATTTCATTCTAGGTTTGGTTATGAATTCTGTTTACCAGAAGACCACAATATTGATGAATATAAAGTGTTTTATATTGGACAACAATCACTGAATCTAACTAATCTAATTATGTCCTATAACAAATGTCAGGTCAGTATCAAAGATGGGATTGGGCTTCCTGTGGTTCCTGTAGTAATTCCACAGGGATCCCAAAACTATGTTTCTCATTGTGGTAGCCCTAACAATATTGATGATATCAATTAATTTATTTGCATGTGTTTGTTTTTTTTTTAATTAAGTTTTATTCCTATGACCCAGTCATGGACACAGCCAGACAAGAGAATATTAATGTCAACAAAGCCCTTATGAAAAGGTACAAAACATTAGAAAGAAACAAGCCATCCTTGTATTTTCCTTGGTCACTGTTTGATATTTGCTTTTACTAATTTGGCCAAGTAAGGATAATAAATAATAATGCTTAATGGCACTTTACAAGATCAGTGGAGGACTTTACGGGCTGCATATAACCGTTGATTGCATTACTACGCGGCCACCCCAGACACAAATCGAGTCGTGTAGTTTGCAATAGACTACTGTCAATCATTCATGTTGACGCCATTTATAAACGTTTGGATCAGTGAGTTGGCTTTCCTATCAAACTGTCAATCATTCATGTTGACGCCATTTATAAACGTTTGGATCAGTGAGTTGGCTTTTCTATCAAACTGTCAATCATTCATGTTGACGCCATTTATACACGTTTGGATCAGTGAGTTGGCTTTTCTATCAAACTTTCTCAGTCAGATATCACAAAGGAAAGTTCCAAAAGCAATTGCAATGAGTTTGAGTACATCCAAGTAAAATGAGGTTTTTGATTGACGGGAGTCTATTCAAACTACACGACACGATTTGTGTCTGGGGTGGCCGCATAGTAATGCAAATGGTGGTAAGGCACTAGTAGCAGCCCTGCGGCTTAAAATCATGAGTGATTTGTTAGTATTTTAGTATTATGCCTCCAGATTGGGATTTAATACCTAGCCTAATATCCCTGGGGAGGGGTGTAGACAGTAAAGGACAAAAGGAAAATACAGGGACTGCTTTTGTAAAATATGAAAATGGGCCATTATATGTTTGTTGTTGTACACCTAACCTCCCCTCCTCCCTCTGGGCTTCCTGGTCTGTGGTGCAGAAGGTGAGTGACCAGAGGCGAGTGACAGGAAATCTCAGAGATTAGTTAAGAGGTACTAAAAATTCTTTAAGGTATATCAGGAACAAAGGATAATGTTCATGAAATTGGAAATCCCAGGATGATCTTTTCAATACTGACTGTTGTACTAAAGATCAACTCATTCTTAGATAATCTGTCTAGGGACACTTCTCAAACACCATCATTCTGGCATTCATTCCCTTTGCTTAATATTGTTTTTGTATAAGCTGGATTATTTTGTTTTTAGACATTATATGATACAGAAGGCCAGGGATGCTCAAGTAGTAGGGATTGTGGTTGGCACTCTATATTCATGATGGCTTAATAGCCCACCTCTGAGATATGCTTTGCTTGTCACGCACAAAGGTTTCAGTATGAGGCTACATGCTAAATTAAACTAATTCTTACCACCTGTCACGAATAACTGAGTATTTCCCATGTAGCCTCATACTGAAACCTTTGTGCGCGATAAGGGAAGCATATCTCGGAAGTGGGCTATTTAAGCCAATGTTTTGTTTTCAACTTTCGCATATTGATAGTAAGGTTTCACCCCATTCTTCAATAAAGTATCTTAAGGAAATTGTAATATGATTAAACAGTAATACCATGAATTATCAATACTTTTTCACTTACTGTATTTAGAATTAAATAGCTCCTGAACATTTTTGTATGTGTATCTCTCATCACTACATACTAAAGGACAAATGAAATGTATTAAATAAGTATAGGTTTACTATACCTAGATAGATATATAACACAGGATTGGGTGGTCTATGACTAAAACAAACTTTAAATGACCAAGCTATAAATTTTGGAAATAAACTATTGGTAAACTTTCTTTAATATACACCTACACAGCTCTTGCTACATTGTTTTTTATGGTTACTATGACAAGTAATGAATAAGTGTGTGATGTTTTTGAGGAAGTACCCAAATTGAGGGTAATTTTGTTAAGATTTGAAGGAAGTATGGATACAGTCGTTTTAAATTTATGACCTACCAAAGTGATCTCTGAATTTGATGTTAATCTCAGGATTTAGGGACAGAAAAGACAATCCTGCACTTGATCCAAAGTTGTAAACCTGGCCAGAAGTGTCTTTAAAAACAATGGAAGACTCACATCCCATGCCTTCAAGAAACATCTGAAATATAACACACAAAAAAGTGTTTCTACAGTATGCTGAGGTTACCAAAAGAGGATTTGGGCAGCTGAAGAATTTTGATTGTAAATAAAAAATCTTAATGCAATCTTGAATGTTACTTCATCCAAAAGACTAAAATAAGAAATCTACTTCTATTTATATGCAGCCAAACATATGTACTTGTAAGTTATTAATTTTTCTGACGTTCATGTAATTTTGATTATCAGTCAAGAGGTGACTTATAATATTGTTTACTGGACTTTGTGGTCTGAAATTCATTATGTAATTACTGAAACCTTATTACATACCTCTCTGAGGAGATTTTTTCTGTGAACAGATATTAGCTTTAATTTTTGAGCCTCGTTTAGCTCTGAAACATCTGGAGACTTTAAACTGTCTGCATTGAGTTTATACTTCTCTTTCTCTGCAGAAGTCATTTCCTTCCACTTTTTGGATGCTTCTTTATTCTTTTCAGGCAAAGACATTTTCCTGCATTCATCTAAAGAAAAGTTAATAATATTTATAATTAATTAAGGTTTATATGTATTCTTGAAATACACACCTGGAATGTTTAGCTATACTACTTATCTTACTATTATTTACTTGCATCTTCTCTTTAAAACTAGCTAAATTCAATATTGCTTGCAGCATTGTAGTCAGGACAGATTAGTAGATTTGTACTAAAACTATTAGATCTCAATAAAAATACACTCACATGGTCTACATGTGTGATACAAAAGCCCATTCAGCCATTGGCCTCAGGTGCTATTGACTACTACACCATGCATTTGGACTTTCGGTATAATTGTCAATTATTCACCTTGAAACAATAGGACAATATGGCAATATGTGGGCAATAAAATTGGCAATCGTTTTGTGCAGATAAAACCCAATTATTCCTTTTGTCTAGCTTTTAAATTCCTGGGCATATATAATTAATAGAAGGGAATGGTTAGGAAGCCCTTTTGTTATAGGTCTTTGTTCACTTTTTTTTCAAGCGTGACTGTGCACAATCCTTTGTTTTACCACTGTTTTACTATGCATTGTTGGCAATGATGGCTGAGACCAAAATCTTTCTTTTGGCTGCTAGTTCAAAATGCATATTAAGAATCATGCATGCACTTTTTCATGCTTCTTGTTTTCAATAACATGACACACTACTGCTTGTCACAAATGTTTCATTGATATTATTCACAAGTATCATAGGCTAGTAAACTGTTGAGTACTGACCTGACTTGAAATATTCTGCACAAAACATGTTATAGGAATGTGAGCCACGTGATCCAGTGGGTATCTTGATTGGCTTTGGAGCCAATCCACTTCTACAAGTATGATATATTTAAATTCATTAAAAACTACTCAGATTGCATATATACCTTTCCCCTCCCCCTCCTCCCCCCATTTTCACCAGGTAATAAGTTGAATTAAAAGAAATTTCTTCTTTTACATGCTCGTATTTCGAATTCCTCCCTCGCATTTAGCTGTCTTGTTATTTTTAAGAAAAGAGATGTTTTTTATTGGCTTTCGACGGCTTCAGTACGTGCAAGATGATCGTTGCTTTTTTTACTCTTTGCCAGATTTTTATCAACATGGTACTCTTTTATAGGAACAACAATTGTTAAAGGAAAATTTGCTAGTGTATCAAAATACGCTTTGTGTTGAGGTCAGTTTGGCGTATATCCCCACGTGCCATTATTATTCAGCTTAACAATTGACCCGTACCTTCAGGAAAAATGACTTTGTTTCATACAGTAAACTAAGTAAGGGATGGAATCGATTACAAATACAATGATATAGCTATGAAATGTTGGGAATAAAATCAGTTTAAATGCCTAATTTAAGACTCGAACAAAGTAATATAACTCACCTTGACTTGCTCAATACTAAGTCCTGTTTCTTCGGCTGCCTTATCGATTTTGTCGCGATTGACGGAAGCGCATGTTTTCATGCCGTCATCATAAAACTCCTGTAGCTTTGATCTCTGAACATCGTTAATTTTGTTGTATGTTCTTTTGCGATTTCTACTTGTATTGCATTCGGCCATGATACATCGATTTATAATACAGTGTAGTAGCGAGAATCAAACCTGGACTTTGTCTCTTCTAGTCCGCAGACAACGCGGAGATTTGATTGGTCGAATTGTATATGAATATGTAATTAGTTGCTCAGATGACTTATTAGATGATCATTTAAGACGGCTTCGACCCTGGGTATTAGCCATTTAGATCGTGTGAATAGGGTGAATAATTGGGATACTACGCGTGCTATGATTGGTCGAAAACCATGTTTGATGAGAGTATCAAAACACGCTATCGTCATTTTTAATCTATCGCGCGCGCTCATTGGTCAGTTTGAATAAGACGGCAGGTAGGGAGAATTTACTAAGATTTCGCTTTTTTTCGATCTTTTCGCGCGTTTGTTATTTTATAATTAACAGATCGAAAACAGTTTTCCGTGTTTGATACTCTGATCAAAACACGCGGGATGTTGGGAGAACACTCGAGAAGCTGGAAACCACTCCGCTACGCGTCGTGGTTTCCTACGCTCCTCTCGTGTTCTCCCAACATCCCGCGTGTTTTGATCAGAGTATCAAACACGGAAAACTGTAAAATCGTTAGGTTGGGAGAAAGCGCGCGTAAGACCTTTCTTGTTGAGTGCACGAGTTAGATCATGGTAAACGTTCTAAACTTATCTGGCCTAACATTACTCAGTAGTGTGCTCCTAACTATGCATGTCGCCTATTTGAACACCAGAAGTCTGAAGTCCTTTTCGACGCTGAACGACAACAGCTCAGTGAAAGCGTGAAAGATCACCTTACTGCAGCACCTTGTGTATTGGAACGACTACGACGCCGTCTGCCTCAGTGAAACGTGGCTGAATAGTACAATAATGAACCGTGAACTTTTACCAGGATATAATATCTACCGTCGTGACAGGAATGGAAGAACCGGTGGAGGTGGCCTAATTGCAGTCAAGATCGACATACAATCTGCTCGTCGTCAAGATCTTGAAAGAGATGATACTGAACTAATTGTTGTTGAACTTGTGAGGCCTAGTTGTAAATCTGTGATGCTTTACACCTTTTACCGTCCTCCTGATTCCACCCTTAATGTTCTAGATAAATTGAACTCTGCACTTCAAAATGCACCGGAATACACCCTTCTCATAATGGCTGATGAACGCACGGAAACGAGGTCACCCAGTCATCTTGCAAGGTTGAGCCAAGCAGCTCATTCAAAATAAAGGCTGTTAGCGCTAATTCAGATCAAAACAAAGGTCTTTTTTTAAATACTTTTCTTATTTAAAGCCATTCATGTAATTTTATATCTTTTATCGTGAAATAATAACTGGGTGACCTCGTTTTCGACTGATTCATCGGCGCCCATAAACACCGGAGGACGTGCAGACGAGGATACATTACACCTTAAAATCCTTTGAATTTGAATTTTGATAAATTTTGATATGTTTTCTTTATATTATTGTTTTTTCCTCGTCAATCTCAATGCTAATCATGTTTGTACTGTATGTAAATTGTATGGAGAGGGAATATCAATTGGGACGAAAGTTCTGTTTTCTTCGCCAGTCACAAAATTTGTATGTCTCAAGTTTTATAAAATGTATATGTTTATATTGTGACAACTAAACTAAACTTAACTAAATTTGACAAATTGTTCAACTTGTTTATCCATTTGTGGCCACCACACTTTCTCTTGGAGCCGGGCTTTGGTGCGTACCATGCCCTTCATTTGAAAGTGTGCTTCCATAGGCTTTCAGGCGTAATACCCTTATGTAATAACACCCATAAATGTAATAACATCCATAAATGTAATAACAACCATAAATGTAATAACAGTCAACCGTAAATGTAATAATCGACCCCATCATAAATAAAATAAAATTTAACCATAAATGTAATAATCAAAACCCACCATAAATGTAATAACCAAGTATTCCGGAGAGTCAAACAAAGTGCTCAATCAACAAACAACTCTAAGCAGCATCGTTTGAGTGTTTCGTCAAACACAGTGGGTGGGGTCACATACCACGTGATAGCATGTGTAAACAGCCGCTTTGGATACGGATGGAAGTGCAAGGAACGGCTGTTAACGCAGGCTTGTCACGTGACTGTGGGATTTGTTTTATGATAGAGAGAAAATGTGATGTAATAGTCCTAAAATAAATAAGTTAATTTTTTAAAACTATTATCGAAATTTTGCGAATCCGGAACAATTCTTCACCGAAAACGTTTTTTTTTTTTTCGAATACGGTCTCCAGAGTGGAACAATTTGAAAACACCGTCTAGCCGTATTAGTGTGGGCGAAGAACATTTCGTATCCGAAATTTTTCGAATACGATGACGTCATGATTGTCATGGGAATATGGCGGGAAGGCTAAAAATATTCCGCGGACTCAATTTCAGCTTCGATGCACATACTCAGATGTGCAATGAAGCGTTTTTGCTGCCTCTGATCGGACTAGTGTGGACGCGAAACATTTAAAGTGTATATCAGGTCTAGAATTTTTTTACGGTTTTGGCATCTCTAGATGATATGAATAAATATTCCAAAAAAAATTTTTCGATTTCGAATTTTTTTCACCTCGAAATCAGCCTTCAAAGTTAGATTTCTGGCGACGCCCAGTCGTGTTGGCCGTGTTTTAGGAGACTGGTAACTAGTGACGTAATTTCGAGAACCGAGAAAAGCGATTGTCAAGGATACGAGTAGACAAAGTATTGTAAACATTGACCCGTTAGTGACTTTCATTCCTTCAAAAAACATAAATTTCAATATATAATTTCACAAGATGGCTACGAACTATTACGGGAGTGATTGCAGCTCTGAAAGCGAGATTTCAAGTATATATTCAGAGGAAGAGGATGGAGAAATAGAGGACGAATGCCATCAACATGCTGAAACACACGAGTCAGATGATAGCTACCCCAGGTCTGAATCTCACGAATTGGTAGGACCATATTCTTCAGAACCACTTGCTGATGCGGACTGGCTCAGTGAATATAACGAAGAAATTTCAAAGATCGAGAAGAGAAATGAAAAGCTTCAAGAAAGATTTGATGGCGTCACGCCGAATAGCGCTTGGTACGTAACTATCAAGATCTAGCTACAAGCTCACTCTTTTTGCAAAATATTTAGTTTCGTTTTGATTTTTTTACTAACTCGCAAATCTAAACGTTTCCTCTTTTAGGTGTAGATGCGGTCATTGCAAGAAAGACTTACTTCAAAAACCTCAAGAGTGTAATTGCTGTCACGAAATAGAGGGTTGTCTCGAGTCACTGAAGTCTTCCGAAGTGCTCGAAGAATTGGAAGTACCTCCCATTTGTGTGACCTTACATCCAGGGTTTGAGCCTGTTTGTTTAAATCGCTGGTCCCTACGTTCATCATGTGCCAAGTACCGCACTATCGACGGATATAAGTATAGACAAACTGGCAGTGAAGAAGAGTGAGTAAATCCTTTTTTTTCTTCTAAGCTTAGTTTTAATTACATGGGCCCAGAACAAGTAAGATAACTATGACTAATGTTTTCTTCCTTATTTTCTTATATCTTTTACTGTTCACGTGCTTTACAAGTCATACCATGCCGTTTTAAAGTATTACTTATTTCCATGATAATGATGTAAATAGCAATTGTAACTGACAGTTGTTTATTTCAAGAATATATTCTTGTTTGTTTGATAAGTTTATATACTAACAAATTATCATTTCATATTTTAGGCTTCTCCGTGCAACAGCTTACAGGGAATTCACCCAATTGGTTCATGGTTATCAAGGAGGAGGATCCAAGAGAATCCCACTGCCTGCTTGTGCTTGTCATGGTTATCAAGGAGGAGGATCCAAGAGAATCCCACTGCCTGCTTGTGCATACCACTCGATAAGAAAACAGTTTCCTAGCACCGATTTTTGTGGATACGAAGATAACGAGTGATACATATTATATTATAAACAGAACATTGCATTAGAGTGATTTTACTCGAAGCATGAAAAAAATTGCACTACATAGTAGTAGATATTCACTGTTTTCTTTTGTTTTACTTCGACTCTCCTCACTAATTATACAACTTTGTATCATGGGTCTAATAGAAATGACTCAAATTGCCTTTATGAGGGTCGTTTTGTATTTGTCACTTTGTATTGCACTTACAACTATAATAAAAAATTATAAAATAATTAATTGTAAAAAGTATTACAAAATGATACATTTCTACATATTAATATAAGAGTGAAGTCACTAAACCAGTGAAATGGATAGTAGACTAATACACCTTAGCACTGAGACTCTAATGCCATTGTTTTCTTTTGTGTCTATTTGACTATTACACCTTAACAAGTAATTTCTATTTCACGGGTTTAGTAACTTCACTCTAAAAGCAAGAGAGTATTAACTGCTTTTCTGGTTTTTAGGGCAGTCTTTCACATTCTTGTGTCCTTTCATGGGATTCTTGCAATGAGTGCAATGAGGGATTGATTTCTCTATCCTGCCTTCTCCAATCTTCTTTGTTTTCTTCATTTCGGCAGCTTTGGCTTCTTGTTCAAGTACCTGTGATACTGATAAAAGTAATGCACAAATTAGCATGAAGTGAATAGTTGATGACAAAATTGTTAGTTTATATTATACTTCTATTATGTTATGACTGTTAGATTATTCAACATATTAGAAATAAACCTTCATGACTTAGACACAACAGTCTAATTATGAAGAAAGATCTATAGTGAAAGCACTGAATAAGGACTTGGTGATATTTGAACACTGAAACAGAGTGCAGTCAGTATAACCAGTGAAATAGTACAAAATCTAAATAGTAGTAATAATTAGCACAAATTCATTTGTTTTCTTTTGTTTGGTTAGCACTATTCAGTGCTATTCAGCTAAGCAAATTTCACAGGTATGATGATGGCACTCTTCAAACTTAGAAACATCAATGGGAAATAACATCCTACTCACATGGTGTTGTGGGTGGTACATTGTCTACAACCATACTCTTTCTTTTTTCCTTTTTTTCCAAAGCCACAGTTTTACTTTCTTTTACCAGCATCGTGTTCATTGATGGTGGGGTCATTTCTTTTAATTCTTTCTGTGCCTCTCTTAACATGTCTTCTTTCTGCAATGCTTCGAGAAAAGTGATGTATATCTCTTCCACATACCCTATTGATAAAAGATAAACAATAACATGTATACAAGTATTTTTTGACTTTTTGTTAAATCAGATGTGCCGAAATAGCAATTCTTACCATAATCTGGTTTTATTCTCACATCTCTTACAGTAGCCTCCCCATTTTTAAACTTCGGATAAATAAATCTCACTTGGTCTGATCCATCTGGCTTCTTTTTTGTCTCTCTAATGATATTGTAGTTGAAGTGGCTTACAGCAAGTATTTGTCTTGGAAGGAAAGAAAACAAAGAGAATGATTATAACAAATTATTATTCTTATTATTCGAATATCTTAGTTTGATTTCATTTGTTTCTTTATTTTGCATATTGCAATTCAAGTTTTTGCAAGAATGCAAATATTTAGTCATGCATTTATGTCTTATTTCTTGATAGCTTTTATATGAGAATAATACTATGATTATAATATTAGAAAAATCTATATAGTAAACAAACGATAGTGCTACAGTTGGGGCATATAGTCCAATACGTGTGACATTTTTTTATTATCAATCGACGACTTACCTTTCGGCGATTTCTTTGAGAATTGTTGGCTTCAGCTGAACTAGTCGATGGAACTGGGTAAAGTTTTGGGTATGACACAATTCCGGTCTCATCCCTTACTAAGTGTGCCAGCTTTCTGTCGTCTTCTCCGAAAGAGTAACGCTGACTGTAGTCCTCTGGAGAAAAGTGCTCCGAGCATATTGCCGAAGTCGCCGTAGGCGTCCATTTTGTTCGTCTTTTCAACACAAAATCGACCCATCTTTTCCTTCTAGCCTTTGCTATTGGTCGGTCATCATTAAAATAAGGGATCGTATGAAGTTTTATGCCTTTCTTCGTTATATTTGAACACCCTCCAACCACGCACCTACTAGGCATATTTACAATACTTCGAAAGGCCGATCTAAACTGTGTCACCGAATTTACGTCACAGAAAAACTAGTGCCAGTCCAATAGCGTCTCCCAAAACACGGCCAACACGACTGGGCGTCGCCAGAAATCTAACTTTGAAGGCTGATTTCGAGGTGAAAAAAATTCGAAATCGAAAATTTTTTTTGGAATATTTATCTATATCATCTAGAGATGACAAAACCGTAAAAAAATTCTAGACCTGATATACACTTTAATTTTTTTTTCGTTTTCATGTGTGGACGGAAAACTTTTTCTTCGGTTTCGGTGTGAAAGTTGCGGATGTAATCAGATCTGCGCTGTGATCAAATCTGCGCTGTAAACTGATAGCCTATTAAATTCAAATTAATAATCGTTGGTAACGCACTCTCTAGTAAACACTCTCTTTTGACTGCTTACTAAAAAGTGCGTTACACACCACAGGCAACCCATAAGAAACAAAACATCAACGGTTATTGATTTGAATTTAATCGGCTATCAGTTTACAGGGCCGATCTGATCATAGGGCAGATCTGATTACAGCTTATGTAATAGGAAACCGATCACAACACAGGAAACCCACAGAGCAAAGTCACTTTTCTAAAAGAATCAAGAAAATATAGCCGGGTTTCCTGTACTGATACCTTGAATTTCCTGTAATCTTATTACCAGTAACTTGATAGCAGATCAACGTAACGTATCAGTGTAACGCACGCCCTAGTCAAATCTCAACACAGGAAACCCAAAGTACTTTATTGACTTATTTATCATTGGCGTCTTGTTTCAAATCTCAACACAGGAAATCCAAAGCACTTTATTGACTTAATTATCATTGGCGTCTTGTTTCAAATCTCAACACAGGAAACCCAAAGTACTTTATTGATTTATTTATTCATGTACAATTTCCTAAGCCGGGCTTCCTGTGGTTTAGACCGTCGTGAGACAGATTAGTTTTACCCTACTGGTTTTAGTGTTGCTGTAACAGTAATTTTGCTCAGTACGAGAGGAGCCGCAGAGTCAGACAATTGGAATTTGCACTTGGCTGAAAAGCTACCATATGTTGGATTATGACTGAACGCCTCTGAGTCAGAATCCGTGCTAGAACGCAACGATAATTACCTCCAAAAGGTTTAAGGCGAACAATACCTGCCATGGCACTAAAGGATATCAAAGTTTAAAATTTCTAGAGCTAAATCCTTTGCAGACGACTGTTGTAGAGTAGCCTTCTGTCGTAGTAGTTACGATGTTCTGAGATTAAGATTTGTTCATCCAACAGAACATACTCCTCCTTGAGAACACTTGGCATTTCTGGGCCTACTTTCGTCCTCTCGGGCGTCGTGAACCAGGCCCGCCGGATCTCTTGTTCTCTTGGACGATAACTTCTTTACCTTTTTATCACTACGTCATCAGTTCCCAATATACACTCATGTCATTCAGGATTAGGGTTAAAAGGGGATAACACTATAACCGTGCTGAAAATGAAAGCAAATGATCGGAATTGGGATGTTGTACACCGATGGTTTCAAGTCGAGGTTGAACTTGATGAATAAAAGAACCATTCAAACCATTGATTCGTGGTCAGTCAAGCGAATTCGGGATAGGTCTATTTTATTGAATACTAACCATCTTCAACTTGAAAGTAAAGACAGCAAGCAACAAACCAACCGATGGGTTATGTCTTAATATTAAATTAGGAAGTGACTTTTCTTTTCGATTGTCTTTCGTCTTTCACCATGACTGTGTATTACCAAACATTAGCTTTGTCACTTCACTCTTTATCTTTCACTGTGTTCTTCCCTTTGGGGGGAGGGGGAGGGGGAGGGGGAGGGGATGGAGGAGTTTCCTGTCAATATCTGGTTACCAAGGATACATGTTTGCCAGGTTTTGTAAGGTTCGACTAAATGTGAATTCCAAGTTTATTATTCCAATTTACACATCTAAGGAGTGCTGCCATATTTGTTAAAGAATGTCTGAAAAAGTAACAAACACAAAATACTTACAACAGAATTATCAAAGGTACACAACTTATTATGGTAAATACAATGTACTTGTACACGTACATGAACTGTGTGTGAATAGATAATTAAAAAAACTTAAATTGGGTGTGACAGTGAAAGAATTAACTTCTACTAAACAATTATCAAGTAAAAAAGTCTAGCAAAAAATTGGGAGTTTAACAGGAATGGATTATGTGACTTTTAAGGCTATACTAGTGCAATGCTCTACCATTAGTGAGCTCTGCAGAAGCCTCATTGAGAGCCAGCGCAATTCTAGTCCAATGTTCTACTGAGAATCCCACTGGCTTTACCAACTGGGCTGTGAAGTATGGTTGAGAGTCAGTCTATAGCTAATATGTCCTGTGATAATGTGTGCCATGCATAAATGGAAGAAGAAGAAAAAACAAGCTACAAGTTACTCTTGTGGTATCCTTACCTCTTGCTCTGTGTTTTCTGTTACATACTGATACTTCTTTTCCCGGTAGAAGTTCTTTCTTCTTAGTACATACAGGACAACTATGTCACATAAGACTGTAGCCTATAAAGTAAATGTTGAACCTCAAATAAATTCCATGGAATTCTTTCAACAATAACATCATGTTACTAGATAATAATATTTCGAGATGATAAAATATAAGACTTTGAACTGTAAAGCCACCTGTGCTGTGCTAATAAAGGTCATTGCATGACTAACACAAAGATCAAGTTTAAAATTTAGCATGTGACGTTTTGCAGAGGAAGAAAAATTCAACCCCACCCCTCGCGAGAAAAATGAATAAATGCATCAAGGGAGAGATGTAACAAACTCTTGTTGATGAAGAATCTGGAATCTGGAATCATTCCTGATCGAGACTTCAGAGGTGAGTGTGCTACCATTAAATAGTAGTAGTACCACTGTTGTAGTATCACACATTTCAGATCTGTACTCACGATTCCTAAGAGAGCCAAGCCTGAACCCAAGTTAAGAAACAAAGGTATTACGCTAAATTTGCCTCCCTGGAAAAAAAAAAAAAAAATTTCAGTTTCTTTTTTTCCTTTCAACCCATCTAACCATTCAACTATTTGTCTATCATGCCATCCATTTTCATTCATCCCATTTCATTCATCCCATCCAATTTCATGCATTCATTCATTCATTCATTAACTAAAGATCTTAACTTTACTATCATTGGGACAACCATCTGCCTATCTATCTACCTCCCACCCACCCATCCATTCCATTCATTCATTCAATCCCATTCTTCCCATCCCATCCAATTCACTCATCTATCCACTCATTCATTCATTCCATCCCATACATTCATTCATCCATCTATTCATTCCATTTAAATTCGTTAATCCCATTCATTCATTAAAAGTTTTATTTTACCTGTCCTATCACTGTGACAACAAAACGAATGCCATAAGACTTGAATAATGTTCGATGGAGAGTATCATTCTTGACATAATAATTAGCATGTCTGCAAACCATAAAGTATATCATCAGCTGTAGTGAAAATACTGGGACATTGCCTTAAACATGATGATGATGATGGTAGTTGTTAACTCATTAGAGGGCTAAACCTCATGAGTCCAAGGAGTAAGACTGCCTGTAGCAGTCCAGAATCCATCGTTTCAATCAAGAATACTCCTTACCAAGTGTCCCTAGTCCCTTGTCCCCAATATAACCTGTTCTTCAAATCTTATAGATAGTGGTGATCATATTCACTTACCTAAAGTTATAACCACCTGCAATAGGTGCATGAGCATCGTCAAGTCTGTTGGTTGGAAGAGATAAAGAAGCTGTATTGAAACATTTTGTCTCTAAACCTTTCCGAGTTACAGTATCAGGATGATAAATATTAGTAATTGGGAGTATCAATTTTTTATTATTTTAAATCCCATTAGCCATGGAGAATCGGGAGCAAAATTAAGAGCAGCTTTACCTTAAACCTTTGGCAAGCATTGCTGAGCACCAAAAATGTTGGGGTATGTGTGTGTGTTCAGCAAGGGGTGGTAGCTAGGACGGGTGGTCTTAGATTTGAAACTCTTGTATGAATAAGACTAAAAGTGTGAAATAAGACTGAATCTTAGAGGCTAGTAGCAAAAAGTCATATGCAAAACCAAACCTCCCAGCTAAGGTATTGGTCATTTTCAGCCAGTTGGGGAATGACTCTGTCCCATGAGCTTTCGTCACATACCGTAATGTAATGTAATGTAATTATGCATACCTTCTGAATGAATAGACTGGTTCACATGAGTATGACAGAGAATCAAAATCACATTGCCAGTTAATAATGATTCCCATTACTCCACCCTGCCGAAGAAGAAAAGAAAATTGCTATTGTTACTCACCTTGATCAGTCAATTGGTTAATAATTGCCCATATAAAGAATCTATTACTATAAACGTTATAAATGATAGGTAGTAAAAGGAATAATGAATTCAAACTGGATAGAATTAGCATGGGATTGAGATGGGAATGGAAACAGATGGGATTGAGCTGGGAATGGCAATTTTTATGGGATTTAAATCAAGAACCTTGAGAAAAATTCTATAAACACATATGCAGACATACCTCAAAGGCAAGCTGAGTAAAGTTCTCCCCTGCATCTTCTACAATGGTTTGTAGTTTGAATATAGGGCAAAGCGGAGAGTTTTTCTTATCGTACATACAATTCTTCAGTGTCTTCGAGTCTGCATTTGAGTCAATATTTCTCCTAAGAATGACAACAGCACAAACAGACATCAGCTAAATTCATGCAAACGTCTTCTTTTAAACTTTTTCATGCTTTGGATCCCTGTGTCCTAAAGGTGGAAAAAGGGGTCTGGGGAGAGGATGCCTTGCTCTTATAGTCCTTTTCAGCCACATAAATAATATTTACCACAGGTAGCCCACTAAAGAAACAATTGAGTAACCCTAAAGCTTGAAAAAAAACTTGGGTAGGACTACTATTTCAAGTTATTTTTAAACATTTCTTACTTGGATATTTTAAAGTTTGGAAACTGCACACTATTCTTGATTAATACTGTAAAATTTCTTGCATCTAGTAGAGGTTTTCCTTTTCTGTGTTTAAAGTCAGAAAAAAAAATGTTCACAGATGATGATAGTGATGATCATTATTTCCCTGGACACCCCAAAATGCCTTGCAATCCAAGATGGTCACTGTATTGTGGAAGTAGTCCATTGGATAATACAGTATTCATTTTGATTATTACTTGTGTGGTTAAATTTGATAATGAGAGTTGCTGTTGGTTCTCTCCTGTGCTTCAACTGGGTTTTCAGGGTTCTCCTGCTTTCCTCCCTCCTTTCCTCCCTCCACAAAAATCAACTTCTAAATTCCAATTGGAATCCAGTGGAAGAAGAGCCACTCTGTGGAATCCACTGTTAATCCTATTATTTATCATTATAATTATTATTATCATTATAATTATTATTATCATTATAATTATTATTATCATTATTATTATTATTATTTGATGTTTGCTACTTACGGTAAGCTAGGGGTGAATATCGGCATAGGAGTGACATCTGATTCTATAGGACACCAAGCATACACTTGACAAGTGTTCATGGTTTTATTATACGGGACACACTTGCCTGTCCTTATCCCTGGAAATGAAAAATGAATGAATGAATAGATAGATGAATGGATGGATGGATAGACAAATGGAATGGGTAGATAGATGCCAGAATTCTTAAAAAATCGCCCCAGTGTCTTGCTCATTTCTAAAGTGGCCTATCCAGCTTATAACCTCCCACATAACCACAGACTGAGCTTAGCCAAGTTAACCTTCAGATTATAAAATGGTTATTTCATGTATAGAACATCCCAATTCTAATAGAGGGTCCAGTATCCATAAAGAGTTGACCAGGATCAACCAAATAATGTGTGAGAATAACAACTAGTGACTTTGCTAAAACTAATTAAATCTTCCTTACCATGACCATATCGGGTTGGCTGATTTGCAGGGCATTCACTGTCGTTTCTACATATTTCGCCTTTTACGTCTGGACTTTCAGGACATATGCTTTGTGTTTGATCTGGTGTGATTATCATGTCTGTTGCAATAAAAAATGCACCATTTTCCTAGAGAATGGATAAGATGGATTCACACGTTTATTGTTTGATACAAAGAACATGCTTATTTAAGGAGGAGGAAAAAAAGGGAAGGGAAGGGAAGGGAAGGAATGGGAAATGAAAAGGAGAGCAGAGCAGAGGAATAAACTAGACAGGAGTGGAGATGAAAGGAAATGAGAATAAACAAAGTGAAAAAGAAAAGAGGGTAAAAAGATAGAAGGTAAATTATCAAATCTTACTTCGGGAGGAATAACATAATCAGCGTCATCCCACACATGAGGACCACCATATAACGGAAACTGTTTCCCACTCTTTAATGTTAGGTTGGTGAATGAAACACCTTTGACTTTAGTTGTGACAGAACTGTATGGTTTCTCGGTCTCTTGGTAACCTTTTTTATAAATAATTACAAACCTAGAAACGAATAATGACGGCCATTAATATTAGTGAACAAAGAATTATATTTCAAAGCAAAAAAAGCGATTCAAGTCGACTTCAAATAAAGAACAATAAAGTTAAAGTCAACAATACCAGATGCAATTTTTATGTACAAACTAAAAAGCTTGAGCATGAACCAACTAATCTTGTAATACCAGTAAATTCTAGTCTCGTAAAGTTTCAAAATCAATTATAGAATCAATAATAATAACGATCCTTTGCAGAAAATGTGTAGAATAGGACAATATATATTAAAAAAAGATCGAAGTTCAAATAGGGGTTTCACAATCATAGTAGTTTCACAACATTCATTTAACTTGTCCTTTCGCTAAAATTACCTCAGATAAAATATATAAAAGCAAGAGAAAATTATATAAAACGATAAAACAAACGACAGAAGACGAAGAAACCTGAAGAACCAGTATTTCGAAGCCTAAAAAATACTAAAAAGATGTCCAAACTTACCCGATAACATAGCATATGATAGCGAGCTGAATAAGTCGATTTATAAGCCCTACTTTTTTGCTTTTTATAAGAACAATCTTAGAGGTGTTATACTCTAGAAGTGCGTCGCAAATACTTCCGCAAAAGGACATTTTGTCCAAATTTTTGGAGATTGCTTCAACTACGTAGTATAGGTCGAACTGAAATGATTCACAGGAGTCACGCGCTCTGTGATTTCATGCATATCACACGTGACTCTTTGATGGACATTTAAAAATGTTAAAAGTGTCACGCACGTGAGATGAATAACATACTTAGAACTTTCTCGTTTTGTCCACACTAATCCGGAGAAATGTGAAAAGGCATGCAACATTTTTCGTTGTGTGTCATTTCCTTGAGTATTACTTCTTTTGTTTAGAGTGAAGTCATTTTAATTAGGGGTTTGCCTGTGGTGCCCAGTCGTACAATGTCTTTGGTTCTTTTCTGGGTTGCCTGTGGCAGCCCAGTCGTAAGTGCCTTTGTTTTTTTGTAGTCTCCTTATCGCGAAATGTGCATTCTTGCGCAAGAGAACCCATATATGGATTCGAATGACGTGTTCATAGATAACTGTAGAGCCTAAAGGAAAATACGGCTTTCAGTCATTATTCAATCTTGAAGGCATATACATAAAGATATCGTTAAATACTACGCGGTAATTAGAGCTGGTAACTTTGGCCGTAAATACATTTCGCTAAGTATTAAGGAATTCTGGAAAAAAATACAACCTAAATATTCCATAGTACCACTTCCCCCCAAATAGCGGTACATAAAAAAGATTAGGTGTTAAAAAAGGTCCAGCATACCAGCACATTGGGCAACCCAGTGCACGCCCTACAAAACAAAAGGATGTTTGTCATCTGACGAACCTCCTGCGTAGACTATGAATGACACCGCTGACCATACAATATGGGGGCTCGCTTCAAATAACACAGTTGGCCCATTGTAGATAATGATTAAAATGCTTACAGTACTTGCAGTGCATTCTTCCCATTATTATTTTGTCAAGTGCACAGATAAGGAAAGCTGCTCTGTTTGTTCACAGCATTAGGAAACTAATAGAATTTTGTTCCCTAAAAAATTGTTATAAGACAATTATTATTTGTTAATTAATCCTATATGATTAATATTAGTTGTTTATTATTGAAAAGGAAATTGCCTTTTTTCATCCTTTCTTATTTATCATCTAGTAACTTAACTGTATCTGCTTGGAAATATTATTCATCGAATGAAAGTTTTCACTTTCAAAATGTTCATACATGAAAATAATAAGGAAATTAGTATTTCCATCCGTACTTGCTTTGGTTCATTGTGCACGGTCAGTATCACGTGACGGTACGGCATCCTCAAACGCAAAACAATAGCTTTGTTCTATGAAATTTCCAAACCGTTCCGCTTCATTAACTGATGATTCCATTGATCTTTGAGGTTGTTCAAAATTAAGCGTTTCATTATGCCAAAAAGTATACCTTTTGTTTAATAGTTTCTTTATAATCTTAACGAATCACTCTACAAACTTGTCCTTTGGGATTATTTTTTTGGTGTTGGCATTCGTTGTTTTGCCTCCTTGCGGGGCAGCGTTTTAATTTGCATACTGAATAATAAAATCTACCAAACCAAGGTCAGAATCATACTCAGCGGGCTGAATTTAAACACATGTCTTCTTCCAAACTAGCAAAAGTGAGTAAGCAATACGAAAATACTTGGGCGCAACTGCATCGCAGATTGATGATCTCTCTTCTTAAGCCATTTATTCGCGAACAAAAGCCACGACCTCATATCGCAAGACGTTAGTCTGGAAACAGTGCAGAGTGTTTTATTGCTTCTTGATTATGCTGAATCACAAAAACGAATAGTGATTGTAAGTTTATTTTTGTCTATACAAATCGAAATTAAACCAAAAAGAGTTTCGCAATTTCTAATTGCTGTTACTTTACATTAGTTTATAGATGAAATTACTACTTGTACTGCACGGAACCAGAAAAGAATCGATCAAACTACGATCGACAACATCAAGGTGGCCCTGCGGCTGCCTTTTCCTGGTGCTATGATAACAAAAAGGTGTTTCAAGCAGTCATCACCCAGGCAAGTCTGACGAATTTGCAGACGCCGAGTTTTTAAAGGCACTACAAGAAATGGAAAAAGAGAATTGCAGGTTTATTACTAAGGTTCGCCTAACGCTAAACTCGAAAAAAGAAACAGTGGTGTTTGTAAAAAATAAGACTTTCCACATGACGTCCATTTAGTCGAGAAAAGTGAATATGACGAGAAATACGCTCTTCCACTGCATCGCTCTATCAACAACTTATTTAAATTTAATTACTAATGTTTAGATGTCATTATCAGATCTAGATAGTATTTCATAGAAGGATTTTAAGTAATGTTTAATAAACGAGCAGGAGTGTTTTATCGGGTATAAAACACGAGGCGCAGCCGAGTGGTTTTAGACCCGATAAAACACGATCTGCGAGATTATTGAACGGCTTAGAAAACTTAGAAAACTCATTAATAATTCATGAAGAAAACACAATAGAAATCATGACCATGAAGGTGATTTTATATCTGATAAAGATTCGTCTTCATTTGCATAAACTTTAACTTGGATTTTCTCTATCAAACTTGGTTCGCATTTCGTAAAAAAATCGGTACACAATGAGAACAAACATCATAAGTTTTCTAAGCCGTTCAATAATCTCGCAGATCGTGGTTTATCGGGTCTAAAACCACTCGGCTGCGCCTCGTGTTTTATACCCGATAAAACACTCCTGCTCGTTTATTAAACATTACTTATGATGTTTGTTCTCATTGTGTACCGATTTTTTTACGAAATGAACTATTTTACACAAAACATTGCAGTCATTGGGCAATGTTTTACAGCATTCCCCTTTTTAACCCTAACCCTAACCCTAACCCTAACCCTAACCCTAACCCTAAACTCTTGTTCAGGAATAAAGACGTTTTTGTATTACTCTATTTACTTATTATAGAAAAAACTGGTCATCGCTGATAAGCACCGCAAATACAGCTGTGGCGCGTAACTCAACGAACTGAAGGCATGTGAAGACGCCTTTGGCAGCCGTTTTCATTATCATCATGTAACATTTGTTATCACCGCCAATGTCATCTTCACAATCGTCATCGTGACCATCATCATATCATCACTACCATCATCATCCCATTACCATCACCATCATCATCACTGTCATTACCTCCAGCTAAATCATCACCATCATCACCACCACCATCACCTCTAACAACACCATCACCATCGACAGGGCAGAAAAACGGGCTTTACATTCGACGTTTATGCGTTAATAAGCTTTATATTTCATAAACAGGCTCCGCGTTTTGTAGCCTGAGGCTAGCTCTTTTGGGGCTGATTAACAAAACACCAAAATTTGGGAAAATTTAAGGGATGCGTATTTGAGATGCAACGCCCTGAACGTTGGGAGAGATGATATTTTGATTAGCACAAAACTAACATTTTTGCTAATACCTCGAGGTTAGCAGAATTTTGTGAAAGTTTAAAGCATAAGAGACACGAATGAAACACTAAACGTTTTTTAGCATGAATGAGAGATAAAGAGAAAAATTGCGAAAGTAGCAGCCTTGTTGTTTTTCTGCTTTGTCATCACCATCATCATCAACATCATCATCACCACTACCTCCACCATCATTATCATCATCATCACAATTAGCCAACCAATATCAAACAATATCGCATGACTAGAATTCAAAGAAGCGGAGCAATACTAACTTCCTTGGACCTGAACATCAACAACAACAATAACAACCACTAACCACAACGACAACAACCATCATCACAAAGACAACTTCAACAACAAGAATTTCATTTGCAGTCTTACATACAAAGATTTTAAAAAATACATTAAAAAATATAAATATTAGAAAAGAGTAAATTACGTAAGAAAAAGAATTGGTATCATCATCAAAAATATGAAAATCAAAAACCTTACATGAGTGTGCCAGTGGGGGTACCCCACTATTAACTATTAATTTTCCAGCCTGATGTCAGGTAACTGTTAATAATTTAACGAGCGCTGGCCATAATATTAACTAAAATCATGAAGTAACCTGCAGTTAACTGTTAACTAATAATCTTACGTCATCTCATTTGCATATTGATATTTCAAATGTTTATATCTCTGAAAATAGAAGTCCACATACGAAAGTATTGCAACCATACCACTGCACTATTCAAATAGAAGTAATTTTGAAATTAAAATCTATTCCTTGATATACACTTTAAGAGGATGCTTGCAATATAATCAAGTTTGAAATTAGCGCTCATTAGAAGCCGAATGCCTTTGGTTAGAATACAATAACTAAGCGATAATTGGCTTATGGGATGGTGCGAATGAATGCAAATAAGCGGACTGACTATCCTAAGAACACCCTGTTATTATTGCTTCAAAATATGAAAACAGTTATTTGATAAAAATTTAGCCTCTCGTATAATCGCGGGAGCATCACCTAGCATTCTACTCGGCTTTCGGGCGACGACACCTAGAAAGCTCTACGAAAGGGGTCAATTTTCATCAATAAAAACAATCTATCCAATATTTCACGGTCGATACTCTGTCGTGGATGAATTACGCTATTGTACATACACACCACAGAATTCCTGTTCCCGGTTGATTTCAAAGCAAAGATACTTGCAAATGAACAAAAACATTTATCACATCCTTTGCATGAAAAAATCTCTTTTATAATCTAAAAATTTTGATTATCGCAAAACAAAAATATCAATAAAATAGAAAAATGAAAACTTAATTAATGGAAGAATATGATTTAAGAGTTGATTCGATTCGGAGCCTCAAAAGTTCTTTTACTGGATGAGAACTTCATGAGACCATGAGGAAGCGACTTTTCCGCATCCATTCTGAACAACCCTGCTCTCTAAACCAATCACAATTGAATATTTTTCATGTATATTATTACCTTTTGAACGGGGTTTAAAAAAGGGGTGCATTAAAAAATAGGTGCATTAAAAAAGGGGTGTTCTGTGTTCTATGTTCTATCCATTCTCAAAAGAGGAGTCTTGGATTGTGGTTTATCTTTTATTGAATCTGGGACCTCTAGTGGCGCCTCTTGAATCTCCTTCTCTTTGTCAGGGGTCTGAACTACCTCTTTCTATAATTGAAGCAAAGGAGAGAGAAAAGAAAATAATGAAGGAGAAGCAAAAATGGAAATATTAGAGAAAGAATTTAAAATTAAGAAAGAAATTTTAGAAAAATAATATAAGATTCGAAGCGAAGAAGGTAAAAGCATATAAAGAGAGGGCAATTGAAAAGGAAAGAAAGAACCAAAGGAAAAAGGAAGTTAAGTAACAAAAGACCGGGGGGAAAGGAGAAAAATAAATAAAATCAGGGCATATAACTTATACACTTTTGGTTTCTTGTTAGGTTAAATATGAATATACCATGAACACTCAAAACAGCCCAAAACGACAATAATGACAACACCAACAAAATAAAGGCATTACACCTGGCATAAAACCTTCAAAAAAAAATGTTGCTGAAAGACTTTTCAAAGCATTTGAGTAGACAGGAAAGGATTAAACTATGGCGGATTATAAGTGCAAAACACTTTTATAAGTTTAATATCTATTCGACAATCTTTAAAAAAACAGAGTTGGATAACTTAGAATTTCAGGCCACCCATCCAAGTACCAACCTTTTTCTAACGTGCTTGACTCAGTGTCTTGGAAGCCCAATTTTTTTCCACTGGACCACGATTTTAGGAAATTAGCACAACAATAGCCATGACAACAAAGACTGAACCAGATAGACTAGATAATTTTCCACTTCAAATCAACGTGCCAGTGCGTGGCAGAGTGCAAGGGATTAGCTGTAGATATGGTCTGGGGGCCGGCTAGTCTCTCCCCTGATGCTTCGGCTAGAACACTATCCTGCGTAATCCGTACAACCAAGGGCAGAGGGACTTAATCGCCGTCATGTCCGAAGTCCATACGATGACCCAGCGGATGTCTTGGGGTATGGCATGAAGGCACTGTTTTTTCCTTCTGTATTTTGGAATTAATTATGTAATTAAAGTTGGTGGACGTGGGTTCCATTCCCACCGCATTAAGAGTACTTATTTCTTCTTCTTCTTCATTTCATCTAGACACAGATCTTTTTTTATATTTATATATTCTCTTTTATAAACGACTTTTAATGATTCAAGACAACAAGAATTTTTTTCGTTAGAAAGGATGTCTATTTTTTGCTTTCATTCAGCATTAACAGTTAAGTGATCTTCATCTCAAAAGTTCGAGCTGTGCTATCCTCGTTTACAAACTTTCTGGGAGCAGTTGACCGAGAAGCGGCTTTTACTAAACTTGGATTTTCAGTCTTATATTCTACATACTAAATTAATTTCGTCGTCGTTTACATGATATAGCGGAGCACCATAGTTAAGACGTAAGCAAGATACTGACTATCTGTTGTAAGGGAAGAACACCTTCGAAAAAGTTGCAAAATTACGGGACTTTTTCGCGTTAAACAAGCTGCGCATTTCCCACTGAAATCTGCAATGCATACCAGTATTTTATAAACCGAGTGTACATTTTGTGATTGACAAAGAACAAAATTTGAATTTTATTTCGCAAACGCGATGATTGTGTAATCAAACTCCATACATTCCTTCATATGGACCTCACAACTTCAAAGTCAAAATGACGGGACTTTTTTTCAAATATTTTAGCATTTTTAGATATCACAATAACCAAATGATTGAAACCCGAGTGTTCATTGTTGGGAAGAAAGGCACATCAACATGAAAATTTGAACTTTGCTTGAAATTTGATCTATTTTCCTACAATTTAGGGATAAAATGTAGGGGGTTTGGGGCTGAGTTTCAAAAATTTGAAGCAAAATTCCCGAATATTTTGCCATGGTTATTATATTACTATCCGAGACCCGCCAAATTCAAACCGTGTAATGAGATACAAATGAGCCTCTACAAACACGTATTATGCCCGCGATTGCGCAATTTGCCTTTGTTTCTCATCAAAGTATGATCCTGTGTTACAACATTAAGCGGACTCCCACACATCGAAAACGTAAAAATTGGGGGTGGTGGAGGTTGAGACAATTTGATAACTGTCAAGGTTTAATACCCTTGGCATCCTTTCCTAGTTCGCGCGCTGTAAAAAAGAAAGTCAAGCGCCCCTACTCATTTCTCAAATATTCATTTTGATTGATCGCTCCTATCGATTCTATTCATAGTTAAAAAGTTGTAAGCAGAGTGGCGCAGTGGAAGCGTGCTGGGCCCATAACCCAGAGGTCCAAGGATCGAAACCTTGCTCTGCTATGTAGTTATTAGTATTTTTATTCCTTTCTTCTTTTCGTGGTTATTCATTCTGCTGATCAGATTGTCATTCCTCTTTATTTCGAGTCGCGGTTTTTTGTGTAAAACTCCAGAAAAATTAGACAATTTTAATCTCCTTTTCATTTTTGTTTCTTTTTCGGGCTTATAAGATGGCAAAAGGCGTATTTCATCGGATGAAATCAACGAAACATACCCAAATCGTAAACTTCCAGTTACTATATTCCCACATGATCTAGTGGTTAGGATCTGGCGCTCTCACTGCCATGGCCCGGTGTGGGAAATGTTTTGGCATAATACAAACAATACAAGTGAAAGCGGCCATAATTCGAGCGAGCATGGGGATTCGAGCGATACATGGGAAATTAGTGTATCGTATAATAAAAACAAATAATGCATTTGGTTTTTGAGGTACAAAGTAGTTTTTATCAGCCGATCTGATGTTTTTTTACCTACATATGGTTGCATCTATATATATTTGACCATCCTCTCGAGTGATATCGATAAAACATTTATACAATATTCAACTCTTGAAGTAGAGGAATGTGAAAATAGTTGGATGTAGTGTAACTAACATTAGTCACTTATAAGAACAAGGTGGATTAGCTCAAATGGTAGAGCGCTCGCTTAGCATGCGAGAGGTACCGGGATCGATACCCGGATTCTCCAAATTATATTTTTTGCTGTAGCTGTTCTTCTCTTTCAATGTCTGATTACTTTTTAATCTTATCTAGGTTATTGAAGTACTTCTACTAACAGATTTGTAATAGAAGCTTTACTTCTTATAGTAGAATAGCTTTGTATTACCTTTGGAGCAGCTGTTCATTAATGTATTCATGAGTTTGTTGGTTTGTTGTAATTTCCATTGATGAAGCTTTCTGGGGCCGGGATGGCGACTTTAATTAGGCCTCTGCAGAGTGCTGCCTTCTCAGAGAACGTTAGCAAGTACAAGTAGTATGTGTGTGGTATCAAGCTCTTTGTATAACAGCCTGGTGAATTTCCTTAGTATGCTGAGCCATACTAGCGTGTCACGAATATTATCCCGTTAGTAGAATACAACCATATCGGGATAACGTGTACTACATAGTTTAATAAGATATAGCTATGTTCTGTTCTCTGATAAAACATTCCTGAACACTGTCAAATTGATAGAAATTACTCGACGACGTTTTGACGTTTCTAACCGCGTTATATCAAGTAAAATCATTAAAACAATGTGTGGTATATGTGGTAAGTTTACCTTATTTGGAATATTGAATCCAGTTTTCTTGTTGGTGAGTTTTCCGCCATTTAAAGTTTTACAATGTCAAGAATATAGATAAGAACTGCAGATATTACAGCGAAGAAATACTTAAAATTGTCCACCATCTTGAATGTAGCTTAGAAACCTGGTCTTTGACAAAGGAAGCCCAAAAGGCCTAACAAGGCAAGATTTCCAGTGCTTCTAAAATTAGATATGACCAGTCCAGAAGCCCGGAGAAGGGGTCTGGGAGATAGCTCCGGAGTTCCCCTGGTTATTGGAATGGCTTCTGATTCGTTCCTACGACCTCTGACACTTTGGGCTCTAACTTCACTACGATTAGTCGTAGAAGTAAGATGACGTCACTCTCTGGTGAATCAACCGATCTACCCTGATTCACCCGTTGGTGAAAGCACATTCTGTATACTACTAAGGTAACCAAAGCATCAGCTTACCTGTGATTTAGGCATGCGCATGCACTTGAAACTTCCTGTCCGAAATTGACGGAACCGGAAGCCAACTCAAAATCGTCTACAGCCAGAGGCTCTCGTTTCTCGGTAGTGACCAAGAGGAACGTGAGTTCTGGGCACAAGATTAGTTATTCTAATAATATGTAGAACAAATCTTATATATTTTGACATTAAATATGACATAAAACTTAATTAAAAGATTTGATTGCCAAATATATATTTTTCTTAAAACTTTGAGGCTCCACAACAAGTTAGTAAAGGTACCCCTCCCCGTTATAATTTTTGGTCAAATTGGCAATTTGATGTGGGTTTTATTTTGCCTGCTAGCCATCTTTTTACGGTGCAAGGACTCGATCTTTCAAAGTATCTAGATATCATCTTTTTCCAATCCTTATAGTTAGCTTCCGCCTCTTCTAGAAGTGCATGATTGGGCATGATTGAGCTGCTCTGACAAGTATGGGTTGTTTTTAATTTTGGATTTGCTTTGCTTATATGTTTATAAAAGAATGATGTTAGTAAGTCATGAAATGTATATATAAATGCCAAAAAATACAATAAGTTTGAATCAAATTTGACGTGCGGGGGTAGTTGAGTGTCATGTTTTGGTTTGTGTATATCACCCGAGGCTACCCTCGAGAGTTTCCTATTTTCCTCTGTCCAGGCTCTGTCGAGAAAAAAACGGTTTTCGGGTGGCAAAACATTCGAGTCAGGAATGAAAATGGCGTCCAGAGAAGCCGGATTGTGATACTCATTTGGGGATTGCTTCTCAAGAATAATGGTTTTGTTAATTCTGTTAAGCAATCTCGTACCCAGAGCCCACATTCCACATGGTCATTATTGTAAGTTGTATTTTATAAAAGAAATAAAAAACTTGCTTGCTGTGCTGTGTGCAGTCATAAAGCACTTGGGGGTTGGCAGAACACTCGAGAAGTGTCGAGAAGCACTTCTCTCGTTTTCTGCCACCCCCGCGTACATGTAAAGTGTACATGTTTTGTTATTATGGTAAGAGTACTTTCATTTGGAGTTTCATTCAATAATTTTATATCTTTCTACAGATAATTTAATATCTAAATTTTGAATGAGTTTAAAATTACACCAAATGTCCAACTGTTTATTGAGCCTAGTACATGATTATAAAAATGAGTTAAATTTGTGTTGTTGTGAGATATGCTATTGTATAAAGAGCGGTACCTTGTCTTTCACTTTCACAAGCTAAGAAAATATTAAAAAACATTTCCAAATGCCAATTTACTGACAAAGAAAATTTTATTTTGTAATTGCATTGGATTTTGCGTTATTTTCTATTTTGTCTCAGTTGTTCTTGTCAAGTATACTGAAATGAATGTAGCTTATTAGTTTTTCAAAAACTTTTGTTGTTAACAAGATGAAAACTGGTAAAATTGAATTTTCAAAATCTAGTAAGCTTATGTTTTCAAGCTTCTCGAAAAATAATAGACTTTTATGAATGAAAATACGGTTCTTGTAAAAACATGTGGATAATTAACAAACATCGTTAATAATGGTAATTGAACTGAGTGGAGTGCAATTTGGTCTGAAATCAAACGCGCGATTACAAAATCGCACAACCGCGTAGCGGGAGTGCGATTTGTAATTGCAAGTTTGATTTGAGACCAAAATTGCACGACACGAAGTTCAATTACCACTTTATTATATCCATTTTGAAATCTTTTTTGAAAAAGACGTTTTTTCCAGTTAAACCGACATGACTTACAATCTAAAAGCAGTCGATTCAAACATGCTGCCAAGAGAACTTGTTTTTACTGATCGAGCAATGATATATTCTCATTTTGAAAACCAACACTTTCAATCCAAAACTAAAATAAATTATATCGGACCAAAAGGCATTACATGTATTAAGAATCGTTTACTTACATTAAATAACAAGACAATCCTGCCCAAAAGGGTTGTAATGAACTGGCTGTTGTCCATATTACAGCCAATGCTCACTGCTTGTATTTTTACGATTTCTGTTCAAAATGTTTAGATCACACTTGTGCCCACAAAACAGCAAAAATCAAAGGTTGTTTAGTCCTTCGGTTGTCTTTAAGAAGTCACGTAGCTCAGCAAAAATCTTCTTCTTAAGAAAAACTTCTTTTAATGACTGTATTTTCGATGTGTTGTTATGCTTTAAAGATTGAAAAGGAAACCACTTTCCACGATCAATCGCCAAGAAGTCACATTCAAAAGATGCCGATTGCATTTTCTCCCACTGCTTTTCGCTGTAATATCTTCAACTCACTTAAGCAGTTACTTTACAAAGATGCTTTTGACGATTTTAAGTGATCAGTTGGTCTTTTTAAGTCCTTTTTACGGCTTTTTAAGTCTTTTTTTAAGACTTTTGACGGTAAAATCGTTCTTCAAAAAAATTTTTTTGAGCCGTGGCTCTTTTTTTTCGCAAGAAGCGGTGAGCTCAACACTCAGATGGATTCCTTGATATAATTGGCTAGAAAATGACATGTCTCTCTTGTGATTGGTTCATATCAGTTGATGTGCAAAATCGTGCAATTTAGAGCTCAAAATCGTGCAATTTATGCTTAAATCACTGCTGCAGGGAACCAATCAGATTGCAGGATTTGCTTGTGATTTCAAAACATCAGGTGAAAGTAATCCAACGAAATTTTAATATTAGATTCTCTGCTGATTTCCTGCATGTATTTTAATTAACTCACCCTAGAACCGAAATCCATTTCTTCCCATGGTAATTGTTTCAAAACACCAACCAACTTTTCGAACTTTCGAATTTTCGAATCATTCACTGGACTTGTACTCCAACTCCACTCTAATGTTGTTCATATTTGAACCAATAATCGATATTTTATGAACTGAAAATTGAACTACGATATCTCTACTACTAACAGATTTACCAAACTCAATAGGTTTTGAGATAAGACCTGTATTTATTAGAACATCTCAATGCAAAGCTGCACGAATACTCGCCGATTTGTTTATTCGCTCCAGTCTATCCGCGCATTTCAGCCCTGCTATAGATGGCGGCCACTTAATCCTTCTATAACAAACGGTAGCAATATTCTATCCCAGATCGTTTGGTGCTATTCCAACAACTAGAATATAAAATATAATCAATTTCCCTATTTGACTCATGAGTCATTGACTCATGCGGCTCATTCGAACGTCTTTCTCGTGTTGACTTTCATATCGCTGTCTTTGATCTTGTGCAGCTTGTGTTCCTTGTGTTACCATAGTTGATACGGCACTTGCAGCAGACTGAGGAACATACTTTATTGGAAAACTCTTCGACGCTTGATCAGGTTTACTTGGTAATTTTAGGCTTGGACAGCAAAATGTCTCCAAACACAGGGCCATTAGCTTCTTCAGATTGCTCTTCAATAAAGTCACGCAGTTCCTTTATACCGGGTTTGATAGATATGCTTCGTAGGTGTCTGGTTCTTGATAGCCACTTAGAGTTCTAATGCTAAACGGCGATCTTTCCACGATCCGTCTTAAGTTGTCAGAACTGTTAACATCATTCAGAAAGCCAATAGCTGTTATGCACTAGTCAATTGAAAGCCCCACCCCCCGACCCCCGCGAAATACCGGGGAATTTAACATTTGAGTGGTGTTAAAATCAGACATTTCCCCCGGTAGTCGGGGACACATTCACTGTCAAAACCCCCGCTATTGTGGCCCCGTTATTTTGGTTTACTAGTCAACAAGAAACACATTTCACGCCAATTCCAAATTCTTGTGCTACACAGAGCCAATATTGTTGTGTGTTCCATACACTGAATATTCAATACTCAATATTTTCATGGGCTCTGAACCTCAAATCGTGCGAAAACGTTTAGGTTTACGTCTAGTCAGCTGAGAATTTAATAGTATTAAATTGAAAATGAACAATGCTTGTAAATATTGCGAAGCAGTAGTTTTAATAGATTAATCATGATCTGATTCTACATTCGAACTGACCGAAACGACTGAACAAAACCCGCGTATAAGAACCTGGGTTTTAAGAACCTGTTAAGCTAAAATTCTCACTTTAAGACCCCTCCACATAAGAACCCATTAAGGCTACAATTTTAAGAAAGGTTCTTATCAGTGGAGTTCAGTTTAAAAGTGTATAGGTAGAAACTGCTATAAGTTTGTTTGAGCATGTGTTTTGTGTAGGACATACTGCTCTATACTAGGCTACGGGCTGCCTGTGCTTGGAATCACAACGCCTTCTTGGTATTTTTCAAGATGGCCGACCTCTTGTTTCCAGGCCCTTGCATATTCAAACGAGCGTTAAAATCCCCGTTCGATTCCCCGCTGAGAAAACCATTCGTTAAATCCCCGAACCCCCGGTGCAATCATGCTCTTAAAAGCACATCAAAAACGCGTCACGTCCCCGTTCAGTGCCCCGCTAGCCGCGGGGGTCGGGGGGGGGGGGGGGGGGGATTTCAATTGACTAGTGCATTAAGGTGTTGATACAAGATTTAATCTGCATTGAGAACCTCAGAAGAGCAGTACTGTCATACAGCTCGCCTCTCACCGATGAGACCTGGGTTTGAGTCCAGCTGGTCTCAGTGTCGTATGTGAGTAGAGTTGTTTGTTGGTTCTCTCATGTGTTTTGAGGGTTTTCTGGGTTCTCCGGCTTTCCTCCCTCGGCAAAAATCAACTCTTAAATTCCAGTTGGAATTACAGTGCATGATTAGCTACTCTGTAGAAATACCACTGCTAGATCCCATTTATTTTATTTATTTATTTATTTATTTAATAATTAATATACAGTAGTGACAACTAAAGTAACACAGTAATTTTTATTACTCTATGATTATGGCCCTGTAGTTCACTGTGCAATGAACTTAGCAAATAAATTGTCTCAGAATCTCTTATCATTTCATTGATTAGTAAGGCCCATGTGGGTATTACAGAAGGTAAATGGATAGTGGGTTACACAAAGATCCATCTACATTTTTTTCAAATTTTGATATGAGCGATTTAGCAAAATTCTATTAAAATGTTGGAAAAAGCACCTCAAATTTAGCACATTTGCCAAGTTTGAGGGTAGTTTTTTATGTTATATTAATACAAGAAAACTTGTAATGATAAAACAATTAACAAGTGAAATAATATAAATCCCCGATAAGATGCGATTGAAAAACTATGAGCATCTGTTATGTGCTTAAGCAAATAAGAACTTTTTACTAGGACTAAATTTTTTCTTTTAATTAATTCTTTCCTAAGACTTATTACCAACAGGCCCTTATGTATTAATGTCACATAGTATTTCTTTAACATGCTTGTCATAACTGTTATTTGACTGTAATGTTATTCCAATAAGCTCCTTACATTGTGGTATCTGTTCAATACAGTTGTTGTAATCATCATTATCACCCTTCTTTCTAAAGATAACCTCTTTACAATTTGATGTATTAAATTTGTCCAGTTAAGATACTCTTTAACGTAAACATGAGAGTTGTCAAAAATATTGCAATTGTGATGCCTTACAGGTGATACAATAGTTGTGTCATAAGCACATTTTATAATAACTGATTTGTTGATGCATGTGTTATCACTAATTTTCAAATCATTTATATACAATAAATAAGTTGAACAGGTAAGGCCCAGACACTTCCTTGGGTGGTAGCCCTATTAACCCACTTCCAGTCAGCTATATTCCCTTTTGAAATAACCTGTGTTGACGGCCAGAAATTCAACTGTGATACCAATTTCATATGTAATTAATTAGTAAGGGTCTATATTGATCAAAAGTACAATAGCTATCAAGATGTCATATTATTGATAATTTACTTTTTTGTAATATGATTTACTCTCACTCTCTATATTCTGGGTTTTTTTTCATGATTGATAAACAATTCCAAGACTTTTATTAGTGCCGAGCATTTAAACTAAAAAGTATACCCGGGAAGTATAGCAATCAGGCAACTTTCCAAAGCCATCATTATCTGCCCAAGTTATCTGGTAAATTGCTTAATCTGTTTAACAAAAGCTTAAAATATTATTTATTAACCTTTCATAAAATTATAAAAGTCCGTTTCCAGAGTAAAAGTAGGTCGTAAATTACCACATTATTTCGTTGACCTTTTATTCTTTATAGTTTCGCTGTAATTCAAATTTCCTTCAATCAAATTCTAATCTCACGAAACGAAGCAAACATTAATTTAGTCTAAGTACTCACACTCAGAATAAAATCTTATTCGATATTTCGTTTGCTAGAAAATATTATAAGCGATTAGTACATATAACACTCATTGCTCTATGAGTGCGTATGTACTGACCTCATATTTTCGAGAAGACGAGATCAACTTCAGTTCAAAAAGTCATACATTGTATAACAAAATTAAATTCCTTTTTCATAACTTGATCTGTCAAAATAGGTTAGACATTCAGGTCTTTACCCACATGAAAAAATTACGGTCAAAATACGCACTGATTGGCCTCCAGATAAGTAAAAACTTTCATATTTCAGCAGTACTCCGATATTTATAGCATCCGCCATTTTCTTTTCCAAAATTTACACGCTTTGCTTTACCACAGGAAAATCAATTCTATATTTCACCAAATGTACCATCGGTACCATCGGTATTACATTTGGTGAGGGGACCTATGCTAAGTCCGTACCGCAGGAAAACCAATTCTATATTTCACCTAGTGTACCATCGGTACCGTCGGTATTACATTTGGTGAGGGGACCTATGCTAAGTCCGTACCGCAGGAATACCAATTCTATATTTCACCAAGTGTATCATCGGTACCATCGGTACCATCGGTATTACATTTGGTGAGGGGACCTATACCAAGTCCGTACCACAGGAATACCAATTCTATATTTCACCAAATGTACCATCGGTACCATCGGTATTACATTTGGTGAGGGGACCTATGCTAAGTTCGTACCACAGGAAAACCAATTCTATATTTCACCAAGTGTACCATCGGTACCATCGGTACCATCGGTACCATCGGTATTACATTTGGTGAGGGGGCCTATACCAAGTCCGTACCACAGGAATACCAATTCTATATTTCACCAAATGTACCATCGGTACCATCGGTATTACATTTGGTGAGGGAACCTATACCAAGTCCGTACCACAGGAATACCAATTCTATATTTCACCAAATGTACCATCGGTACCATCGGTATTACATTTGATGAGGGGACCTATGCTAAGTCCGTACCACAGGAAAACCAATTCTATATTTCACCAAGTGTACCATCGGTACCATCGGTATTACAATGGTGAAGGGGACCTATATCAAGTCCGCTACGTTTTTTTTGAAGTACTTAAACTTCAAGTACTACTTAATTCATTTAAAAACGTTACGTAACAGCCAAATTTGTTAATTATATGCGCATTTCTTGCATATAAATTACTTTCACCATCTGTACCGTCGGTAAAATACTTTTACCGTCCGTATTAGATCATCTATTTTGGACAACCCTCGCCTTTCTTGAATGTAAACACGAACATGCGCAAATCTGACTGATATATTAACATAATGTTTAACTATCAGTTTGATTGAAATTTTATAACAGGAGAAAATTATATTTAAAGAATCACTAATAATGTTAACTAGAGTTTAGAAAAGTATTGTATTTTCGTCTTTCCATGTAAATTACAGGTTTCATATATATATATAGTATACATAGTATTTTGCTCTGTCATTGACCACGTCATGACCATAGGATCAATGGGAGTTGGCTCTTAATATTTGGACTCAGAGCGGTACGTAAGCCACCCTCCCGCCCTTATCACCCTGGTTCCTCTCAGACAACTAGTTACATTAATTCATTTCAATTATCGTACATTTCATAAGGCTGTCATTGAGCACGTTACATGTGACGTATACTCCTTCAAGTACACATTCGTTTCACTCATTTCGATCACTGTGCCGTTTTAAATTAAAATTGACCACGTGACACAATATTCCTTCACGTGACCACCCTCTCTACGTCACGTGTTTAAATATCTAGATCCAAAGTGATTTGCCACCCGCCCGCATTAATCCCTCTGGGTCCTCACAGATAATCAGTCTATATATAGTTTCTAACATTGTACATTTTTGTTTAAGGGTGTGACCTTGTCAGGCTACATTCATCTCAGTATTTGTAAATTTGCATTATGGAAGTCATTGACCACAAGAAATGTGACGTAATCACTCCACGTGATCATCACTTTACGTAACTCATCTTTGATTGGTCCCAGAGCGCGTCGCCACCCGCCCGCCCTTGTCACTCTGGCTCCTCAGTATTTTCTATTTTTCTGTTTGAAGTTTTTTTTCCTCTGCTTGTTCTTTCTCTGTTTGTTTTCCTGATTAGCAAAGCAGAGCAAATCAAATGTCAGTATGTTTCAGATTCTCAACCGCCCGGTCCAGTCCCACACGCAATTGATGAAGGACTGGATCACACTGTTAAGAGAGACGTCATTTCCGTTTGCTGGGTTCCCGAGGATGGGTATTGATCGCTATCAATAGACGTCACTTCCGGTAATAGCTCTTTTTTGATGGCTTGTAGAATCCTGGAGGTTGTTTTGATCTCTTGTTTTCTGGTTTGATGTCGTGAAAATAGCCAAATACAATAGTTTGAGGACTTATTTTGATTTGTTTTGACTTAGCATCCGCTAGTTGCCCCCCAGTCAACCGCTTATTTGCCCCCCAGTCAACTCCAAAAAGTCACGTGATTGATAGTAAGCAATTGGACTTACTTTCATGATTTCATTGGCTATCTTTTCAGCAAACTCTATTTGCTCTTTTGTTAATGATGTCATGTCAAGTTTCGTACTAAATTAAGAAACAAAAGATGATTAATATCTATAAGAACTAATAATGTTATGATGATCACAATCTAAATATTATCCAGAATATTTACGTATATTGGCTTAGGTCCTCTAGGAACGTCGATTGTACATTAGGGTTTAACTTGTACATTTCTTCTGCAGATAGGATGGTTTGTTCCTGAAAGAAAATTCGCAGTTATAAACTTGTTTGCACATTTTACAAATCGCCACTCAATTGTTGCTGTGATACTGACAACACACCTTCAATAAGTCGTCCTTCTCGAGACATTGTAGTTCGTAGGCTTTGTCGTCATCCTCCTCGGCTTCCCACTTCTACGAAAAACCGAATACTCGTAATCATATTTTCTTTTTTCATAAATTATCTCAGCTGAACCAGGGGCGTTACGAGTTTGGCTTAAAATCGTCAACGTTCTTTTTTTCTTATTTTGTAGGGCTACCTGTGGATTTGGAGGGAATTTTCGCGACAAATCGCGTGTGCTAGCCTCTCAAACCCTGACACTTGCTATGCCACTGCTCAGTCCAGTCTTCCTCACCTTCAACTCTCTGCACGAGGGAATCTTGTTTGTACAGCCAGTTATGTCGCAATCCGTTTTGAAAACGTTGACTCGTGATTCTTCAACAAAAACGTACCAACATCATTAATGAATTGTCTTACAATTTCTGTGAACTCCAGATAGTCACCCTTAATGATCACAGTGTAATTCTCACCTTTCTCCTGTTTTTCGCTTTCCTCTTTTCGTTCTTCCATTTCTTTCCCAATGGTGGAATTTTCTTCCTGGTTTGACACGCTAACGAGAAACAGAAATTTCATAAGTTCTAATTTGTAAAGCAAATGAATTATCCTTTGATATTAAATAAGATCTTCCTTATCTTTAGTTCAATTCACTCGTCTTTGACTTTTATTATCACATGGAAATATACTATTTATTCTATTCCCATTGCTATTCTCTTTACTCACGTTTCTGATGGTTTTGTATCTTCTAATATGGTGTCGGTTTCTTCCAATGAAAAATTACCAAACTAAAAAAGAACAAGTACATTCGTTGTTTTAGTCGATCAAGAAGCTTTCTTATCTTCGCCTGATCGCAGAACCACAGCTCGTAATCATCTTGATAAGTTATGCACTAATAATCTTTTTAGTATCACTTCTGAGCTCAGTATCGCCATCTTAAAACACAGTGTACCCTGCCTGGGTAGGGAAAGTATGATTTAGTTTCCCTCCTTTTTCTAATCTCCAGTCCCCTTGTACCACCGAGCAGGCCAGGTTACTCATATGTCGTCTATCACCGAAGATACTCACCAGTACCGTCTCGTCACTAGTGTCGTCCATGTCAAATGTGAATACCAAGCCAGGCTCTGTTAACAAAAAACAAGTAAGTACTCAATTGTTAGTGTACGTTTACTAATAGTTTATTTATTAATTTATCAAAACAAATCCATACTAATACCGTTAATGAATTATTATAGCATTATCAATATGAATTTATCAGTTCCTTATCATATATTTATCAATGATTTTATCTTAATCATTATATTCGTACCTTTAGCTAGTTGTTTCTTCTCTTTGTTTCTTTGGGTTTTATGTTTGCTCGGCTGATTTGGGTTGTTCTTCTCTGGCAAGCTGGGTGAAAAAAATAACATTTTGTTCCTCATCCATTCATCATACAAACTTCGCAATCCTAAGCAACCTCTTTTCTTATAACGCATTCTAGTGGCATCCCACATGGGGTAGCTTATATGATGCAGGACAAAGTGTAAAACACATGTTCGCATGCGTAAACGATATGATTACTTTAGCGATATACCAAATGGTTTAATTATAGGGCTTCAATAAACACGAGTTACTTACGTCAAAACGAATCCTGTGTTTTGCATTAACTCTTTCGTTTGCTCCAAACTGAAGTCGGCAAACTATAAGAAAAAATCTGAGTTAGAAATTCAATACAAGTAAATAAGATATAGCTTTGATAATGATGTTGAGGAAAATTTAATTTTAGTTTACCGCAATAAGTACGTCCTCACTTTCATCTTCGCTAGAAATGTCATCAGAAACCTGGAATAAATGAAAAATAATGCAATAAGGTAAAACCATCAAGAACTGGAGTAGAGAAAGAAATAGATAAAAGAGAATGAAGAATCAAGGTAGAGCGAGAAGACGGCCTTAGCATACCATAAACAAACCCGTCTCATCTACATTTGCATTACGTGACTTTTCTATGTCTTCGACACAGTCCTGGAGAAATGAAATAGAATAATAAACGAAAAAAAAAAACATAAAAACATTTAAAAAGAAAAAGACCCGACTGTGAAAAGAAATAATAGCGAAAAAATTGATCGTCTTTGACCTACCTCGAACGCTTCTTCCTCACGGTCAACATCTCTATGCTCGTCACATGCATCAAACCATTCCTGGAAAATGTAAGAGAATATTTGAAAAAAAAGAGACGAGAAAAAAAGAAAGAATATAGTGAAAAACAAGTTGATCAATTTTAATGTACCTCAAATACGTTATCCTCAAGGCTCTCATCCGAACTAAACTCGTCACATGCATCAAACCATTCCTGCGGAAAATGCCAGGGATGGTTTGAAAAAAGGGCAGAGAAAAAAGAAAGAATATAGCGAATACAAGTTGATCAATTTTAATGTACCTCAAATACGTCATACTCGAAGCTCATATCCGATCTAATCTCGTCACATGCATCAAACCATTCCTGGAAAATGTAATGGAATAAAAACCATATATCAAGAGACTCTTGAAAAGAAAGGCAACAGAAGCGAACAAAAATTGATTCTGAGATACCTCAAACACGTCTTCCTCAAGGTTCACATCTGCATCAAACCATTCCTGGAAAATGTCCGAAATATAACTATCTAATGAAGCTAAACAGATATACTTCACTGGGTATAAATTTGAAAAGAAATGACTGTAGAAAAACAAAATACTGTAGTGGAAAAAAACTCAATTTAGCGATAAATCAGCCTCACTCACATCATTGGATTCTGCGTTTCCTTTAAAGCATACGTGTTTCTTCTCATTATTTGCAAACCTAAAATAAGCAAACAATATGTGTGAGTTGAGTGTTGTATATTGCATGTTGCTTGTTGTATGTTGCTTGTTGCATGTTGCGTGATGCATGTTGCGTGTTGTATATTGCGTGTTGTATGTTGCGTGTTGTATGTTGCGTGTTGCGTGTTGTATGCTGCGTGTTGCATGTTGCGTGGTGTTTGTTGTATGTTGCTTGTTGTATGTTGCATGTTGCGTGTTGTATGTTGCATGTTGCTTGTTGTATGTTGCGTGTTGAATGTTGCGTGTTGTATGTTGCGTGTTGTATGTTGCGTGTTGTAAGTTGCGTGTTGTATGTTGCGTGCTGTATGTTGCGTGTTGCTTGTTGTATGTTGCTTGTTGTATGTGGAACCCCTCGGAAGAGCCGGGAAGTGTCCTAAAATTGTGTTTGTTGAATCGTAGAGTAAAGACATGTAGACATAATGACTTACCATTTGTAAATAAAAAACACTAGAACAAAAACTGCAACAAAAAAAAACCCGAGATACGCCAAGGGTAGGAAAGATGTTGCCTCAACTGAGGAGTTGTAGACCACTAACGATGTGTTGTCTACAACTGAATAAAGAAATTGAATGATTGGAAAAATGTTCCGTCATTTCTTGTCCAATACTTCCCTACCCCACCCTTCATTTTTTGCTCAATACTCCCCTACCCCACCCATCATTTATTTTCCAATACTCCCCTACCCCAACGCATTATCTCTTGTCCAATACTCTCCTACTCCACCCGTCATTTCTTGTCCAATACTCCCTTACCCCACAATCATTTCTCGTTTAATACTACACTACCCCACCCCTCATTTATTGTTCAATACTCCACTACCCCACCCATCATTTCTTGTTCAATACTCCCCTACCCCACCCATCATTTCTTGTCCAATACTCCCCTACCCCAACCTTCATTTCTTGTTTCATTCTGCTATACTTATACCGACCTGTGTGATATACTTCCTCCTGTTTGAATTCGCTTATTGTAGTTTGATTGTAATGTTGTCGTATCGGTGGAGAAACTGTCAAACAAAATCTGGATTTAGTTTTCTTTTACTTATTTACATATTTTCAGTATAAACTTTGGTTTAATTTCAATTTCGACTGATAAACTTCCTTCCATTCTTTCTCGCTTGTTCCTGATTCATTTTTCAATAGCCTGTGCATATTTTTTATCAGTAAAGTTTTTCTTCAAAACTCCAATAACATTACCTGCTTCTAATACCACCTCCCTTAGAATTGCATGAGTCTCCAGCAGCTTCCGTTGCTCTGCAAAGAATTGAACCGAGTACATATTTGCAAAAATGTTTGTTCAGGCGTCATTAACCATATGTGAAAACGCCGGAATCAAAAACGCGCCGAAATCAAGTCGCGAGTTTTATCGCTAGAATCACGAGACGCTCACGAGTTTTACCTGCTTGAATGAAGCTCCCATTTCTTCCATTTGCACTACTAAAGATAAAATATTCAATACAAAATTCTATTGCGTAATAAAAAAATATTACGCCGCTAAATATCACGAGTTCGATCATTGTAATGTTATCGGTTGTGCTAACAACCTAAAAGTGAAGTCATTAGTCTAATAATGCGTTTATGACGTCATATTTAGAACGCGTGCGAAAATGACGTCATGTTCGAAAATGGCCAAATTTGGCTGATGCCCGTGACGTCATTACAGGGATCAAGCCAAGTTTTTCAGATTTTTTAGATTATTGATTTTAATCTCAAAATCAAAATCAAAATTAAAGTCAAGTTCTTAATTCTAAAATATCGATATTTTGTTTCATCAAATCATCAAATGAATCTTCGGAAAAAGCGATTTGTTGCCAACCCTTCGTCTCGAGCCAGACGTTCTTGTCTAAACTAAATACTATCTATCGAAAACGAGAGATCATGATTTCATCTTTATGATGATCGCGGCACACACCCATACCCACCCCCAGAGGCGATAAATAGTTTGACTTTTCCCCAAGGAAAACATGTCCAAACGCAATCTCTATGCACACGAACAACACATTTGAATCACACTAGCAACAGATTTTATTGGCAGTTTATATCAGTACATCATGATAATTTTTCGATTGCATGTTACGTCATCCTTACCAAGCAACCATATTTAATCTTACAAAGATGGCCGCTCTTTTTTCTCATGGCTTTCTTAGGAACTTGCAACCCATATAGCTGCCATGATGACTTCTACTGAACTAAAATATAACAAAAAGCGTGGATTTTCTTATAATGAGGCGTGGTATCATCTTCTCTGCCGTAACCATATGAGATGTCTATACTATACTTCTGATGCCAAGAGCCCCAGGGTCCAAAACCAAGATATGTCAGGAAGCTTCCGAAACGATAGACAACTCCCAGTTTAACTCTGACCCTACCAGTTCTGTCATGAAAAGTAGCATTAACGCCTTCACGAGGATTGTTAAATCTGTATCTTTCCATTTGTTTACCCCAAGAAGAGTATATGACTGAGCTGGGTTCCCTGTGATCATGACATCATAAAGCCAGCTAGCGCGCTGTTTTAATTCTAATTTCAACCACTTGGTTTCACTGCTTGTTTTCATCTTCATGCCGAGACAGATCTTGGTCAACTGTCACAACCGTTTGCCCTGATGAAGAGCAAGATGCTCGAAAGCTTGGCTTGATTTATAATTAAAAAGCTGATGAATCATAACTATCATGAATCTTGAAAGTTGTTGTTGGCGCGGGTAATCATGACGTATTTAATGGCAGACGAAAAATGATGAAAACGTTTATACAAGCTCAAGGACTAAGGCGATTCTGGACTTGTAAAACTATAACGCAACTACAAGGCGGTCATGACCGAGTTTTGAGTGCAATTGTACGCGATGCATCGCCCATCAACCCATCAACTCTGGTCATTTCCAAATTAGGGATATTATGTAAAGAATGGGGAAGCGTTTTTTAAAGAAACACTATATCTTCATACTATTAAAAGGATTTGAAAAAAAGTTGGAAAAAACGATTAAAAATATTTTTAGCGCAAAATTCGCGGGCATTTTCTCCAAATTAGGTACCAGTCTCCACTCGGACAACTTCTCGAACCAGTAACAAAATATATGCTTACTTCGTGAGCACAAAGAGGCCAGATTTCTATTGCTATACAAATGGCGGTAGAAGGATGATTTCTTATATCAAAAAAAAACTTCAATTTTGGACTGTTTTGCTTTGTTGGGTTGAAACTCCTGAAAAATCTGAGCATGTGCATCGAAGCTGAAATTGAGCCCGCGATGAATTTTTAGCCTTCCTGCCATGTTCCCATGAGAATCATGACGTCATGGTATCCGAAAAATTTCGGATACGAAATGTTCTCCGTCCACACTAATACGGCTAACCAGCGTTTTCAAATTGTTCCACTCTGGAGACCGTATTTGAAAAAAATTGTTGTCGGTGGAGAATTGTTCCGGATTCGCCCGGACTAGTGTGGACGGTAGGCCTAACCGAATAGATAACAATTCGGATTCAAATTTATCCGGCAAAGTGTGGACGGGGCCTCAGGCTTAAAAATCGTTTTGACGAGGAACGTGCGTGGTTTGACTAAACTGCCTTGGAAGAGACTTTTTGGGTGGAGAAAGTACGTCTTTGTTGGTAGTTGGCCATGTGAAACTGCTTTCAAGAAAGCAGTAAAGGGATTATCGTCTAATTTATGCAGGTGAAGCTTCTTTTGAGTTACGTCTTCGCCGTTGTTATTTCCATCTTCCTCCCAAATGTTTCTCTCAGCTTCAGCTTGGATCTATTTCACCTAGAACTTCTAGAACGTGTCGCTTCTGTTCGAGTAGTAGTAGTTGTTGTTGGATTTCTTGGAAGGTTTTGCCGCTGTGCGTTTAGCTTTCAATTCTTTGATTTTATCACTTATGTTAGAGCCAGAACTTGAACATTTCGCACTAGGCTTCCTACCTTCAGAGAGTCTTTCATCTAGGGTCTTTTTGAAATGATTAGAAGTCGTTTCTTGATGTAACTTTGATAACCATTCCTTGTAAAACTCGTCAACTTCCTTTTTCCCCTCCTTTTGGGTTTCTAATAATTGTATTGCACTCTGTACTTCTGTAATTTCGTTAGTATTCTTGATGAAATCCTTATTAGCTTCAACAAATCTTTGATAAGTTCGGTATAAATCGTCTTTGAACTTTTCCACCGACTCTACGTTGCTGTAGTCGACCATTAATCGCTCAATTTGAGTGTAAACATAAGTCAATCTTCCAAGGTAGCCAGATCTTGATCCATCTCTAAGCCGGTTCATAATTTCTTCGTATTTGGATGATGTAGACTTTCACTTTAAATACTTTACTGGGATTTTGCTAATTTGGCATACGTATTTATTTACTATAAAACGATCCAACTAGAACAAATTTAACATAAAATACAATTTGCAAATGTTTTTGAATATTTTTAGCTTGTTAAGGTGACTGCCTACTTTTGGAAAAAAATATTAAACTTTTTTTAAAACTTTAATTTCTCCAAATCTGGAAAGGAAAATTGGTTGTCCCGAGCTTGTTTTCGAGATCATCAGCATTTAATGGAAGTCTACGCGCGAGCTTTTGGAGCAAAACTTGCGCCACCGGAAGTGATTAGAAAAAAGAATAAGATTCATAAGATAATAGTGAGTTTGACTTCTGGTCGCGTGTCGCGGGTCGCGGGTCCGGGTACTATGTCGCGGGTACGAAATTTTAAAAATTGGCCCATAACAATACTAATTCATGTATTATAATGCATGTTAATATATCATCAGCAAAAATAAACAAAAAATAAATAAATGCAAAATTATGATAAAATGCAATACTGAACATATCCCAATATTAGAGTGATTTTTACTTGGCCAGTGAAAAAATTATGATTAATGTAATATTGTAATAATAATACCTGTTAGACACTATATAATTATACAACATAGTTTCACGGGCGAAGTAAAATTGGTGAAAGCATAAAGAGGCCACGTCCACGCTAATGCGTTTTCGTTTAAAAACGCATA